>NC_056733.1:1387776555-1388009055 GCF_019279795.1 Protopterus annectens | reverse complement strand
CCTATCAGTGTCCGTGGATACTGAAACGTATGCAAAGCATGCAAGATAGTCCCTGCGAACAGAAAATGAAGAAGCAAACAGAAATGCACAGTAGGGAATAACGGGTCCCTACCCTTGAACAAATGACATGAAAACCTTGTGCCCGTAGTCCAACGTAGTGTTGATAGCTATACCATGTGGAAGTGAAATGTATCATATGTTAGCGCGCCGCCAGTAGGTACATCCAGCCCAATGGAGAGGGTCACCAGCTGACCCATAATGTGAGGGAGGGTACATAGCTGGGCAGATGTGTCCATAACCAAATACACGAGGAGAAATGGAGATATATGCAGTGACCGTATGTCCGAATCATAGCCCACAAGGCATGTAATAGTCACATACAAAAGGTATGTCCGTATTTCACATACTAAATGTGATAGGAAATAGAATACGCATGTAAACAAAACAGAAGGAGCATATAAACAACTACAACAATAAGGACACATGTAGGCCGAAAGGGACAGTATGATCCGTACCGTCGACTAAAATTACAACCTGTCCCATTTTGCGAGCAACAGTCCCTCTGTGGGCGGATGTGTCCTGATACAAACTTGTAAAAATGGCAAATGTCCAGAGATTATAGGACACAATTATACCTTAGACATCATGTAATAGTTGCATTAAACAGTGTTTCTCTGTACGTATATTACATAAATGTCATAAGAAACAGAATAAGCCACCGAAATGCTACAAGAATAAGCTTAGATATAGGCAAGAATTGTACGTTCTATCTGCCAAACTAACCGTGGGTATGTGTCGGCCTGTAAAATGTGCTGTGTTCACCGCAAATGTCACACTGTGGCCAATTGAAAAGGTGGAAACACTACCATCGACTGTGGGGAGGCATTGTCCACAACAGTCGGATATGTGTAAGGAATAGCTTGGACATAGGAAAAGGTGTCATCCTACCAACGAGTACAACAGGCTGGCAAAATCAGGAAGTCAGCGATATAAGCCGAACTTGTATGTGACACAGTCAAATGGGTAGTACCCAGGTATACCAACCAAGTAATGAAAGTGAAGGATGGGCGTGTACCTATGTGCGTGATGTATAGCATATGGAAAGCAAACATGGCAGGGTAGTCCACACAACCATAAAGGTACCTGACACATGTAGGGTAGTCAGTGTGTTACTCTGGCCGTGTCATGGGCCAACAACCAAAGTAGTGATCTATGGGGTGTGAGGAATTTGCGTGCGAGGTGTTGATGGATAATGGTAAAATCCTCAAAGGCGATACTGTGTCATATGCGGAAAAGGTGAACTGGAGGTGTACGAGGGGGCAGCAGGTGAAGTGGAAAGAAACACAAACACATGTAGAAACAAGCAGACAGGCCATAGTGTAGAACACAATCCCACAAACATATGAATATGGAAATGAGTGATACAAATGTATAGATATGTCACTGTCACATACCCACAGATTGGTCCTGATGGAACTGGCCATAACAAATGCAACACACCTGGATGCATAATGGACTACCCAGCATACCCTCCACATCACACAACCCACCACTGTACTAGAACGTCCACCAAATCTAGCCGTACTTGGCGCACTGGTTCGTTGCCAACACAGCTACACATAGTGACCCCTACTCATATGTAGTAGGTATTGTCACCCTAGGCAGTGTCAGGATTGCAAACCATGTATCCCCTGCATGTAAAACCCCCTGCACATTTTCGTAAAGCCTCAAAAATCTTCAGTATCTGCCTTGTTTTGGACATGACAAATTTTTGGGATATCCCTCATGGGATAACTAACCTGTGTAAATAGTAGAATGGGTATGCCGACATGATGTCCAATCCTGTAGATATCTGGACACAATTCAGAATGTGCAGTAGAGGTCCATGACACTGTCCAGCCCTAAGTGGTCATGCATAACCTACTACTCAGGGTAAAACACCTTCCCGTGAGGCATGTGTCCCAACATGAATAGGCGGGAGAATATATTGCACACATTCGCATAGTGGCAAATGGCATAAGGGTGAGGAAGACACTGACGTAAACAGGATAACCCTGATCAAGTGTGAAGGACACTTACTGTGTGCAGGCATGACCGACCATACCTGTCAAACTGTGTGAGCAAGATATCTGGACAGAGCCGTGAATACAAGTGAGACAAAGGTCCAAAAGCAAGGACAATTTGTAAAGATAGCTCTTAGAAACATAGAGATATTTAGAAAGTGAATGCAACCTCTCTGCTGAGTGGATCACCCATCAAACGAAAATAAATTATGAGAAGTAGTAACAGAAGATCTAGCCACGATGTATTCCAATAAAGAATCTCGAACACCAACTTGAATTAAAATTAAAAGCCAATTTTAATGTTGTATAAAAGTAGAGATGAGCGCTTTCGCGTAGTGCAACCTACGCTTCATCAGATAAATTTTGATCCAAATACATTATGCTTAAATACTTATATGCGTGGGAAAATGTTCCAATGCTTATTTCAATTTAACAATTAACAATTAAGATGGATAATGCAAGTAGCTAAAATCCTTCGCTTCACTTTAAAGGACAATACTGGCTTTTCATATGATATGTTCGAGTAGAAAACAACAACATGAGTGAACTATCAAAAATATATAACCCTAAGTAGACATCTATATTATTATGAATTAGAAATAATATATATTTATTAATATGCTTATTAAACTGTAATGAATTAATCATTTATATAAATATTATGAATTCATACATCATTAATTACATGTGCTTAATATCTCAACACCTGATAAATAATTTCATGAAGTCATACTATGATACCAAAGTTTCAAAAGTCTAATAACTATGATTATACTAATATATAACTTATTAACGAATGTATATAGAACTAAAAAACAATGACATAAATTTACTATATATGTACGTAAACATTAAAAAATGCATGGATATTAAAAAACTTAACTAAAAAGGTATACATAAGTGATATTCATATTTATATAAAGATATCTACTAATTCCCAGCATCAAGAACCGGTTTAATAGACAAATGATTATTTATCCCTGTAGGGAAATGTGCACTAAGTCTCAATATCCACCTTAATTCTGCTAGAGCCAATTCATTATCTGAATCTCCACCTCTATGATTTTGCCGTACCACCTGTAAAACTCTGAAGCAAAATCTATGGGAAGGATATTCAAGTGTATGTTTCGCTAGTGCATTTGCTTCATTACCTTTACGAATATCGTAAAGGTGATTATAAATTCTGTCCTGAAATCTTCTTTTTGTTAAGCCCACATAAAAGGCTTGACAAGACATGCAATTAGCAAGATAAACAAGATTACGTGTACTACAAATAGCATGAAACTTAGGGACAAAAATAAAATCAATACTGGGATGCTTATAAATTTGCATATTAGTAATATAATCACATCTATTGCATTGGTTACATGCAACGGTACCATAAGTCAATGATGTTAAAGTGTCAGAAACATTTATAGGTTCATAGGTTCATAGGTTGGTACTAGGCTATCAGCCCTAGGGCCTATACAAGCCTAGCCATAACAATTCCCTGGCTATTTCTTCCCACATTATTTACTTTCCTGGACCCCTGTCTAGCAGGGCGACTGACGTGATCCCTGGGGTGAATTTCCTTTCTCCCATCCAATCGTCAAGGTTCCTCTTGAAGAGGTCCAAAGAGGCACTCAGCTTGACATGTATGGGCAATCTATTCCAGAGTCTGGGGAGTCTCTGGATCAGGAACCTATCCCTCCAGCATGTTTTGTTTATTGTGATGACAAGGTTTAGATCCCTGGAGCGTGTAGCTCTGAGGGATTGGGATTTCTTTAAGTGTAGCATGTCCAACAGCTCTGGGTTTGACATGGCCTTGTATGTTTAGCAGAGATCGCCTCTGAGTAGACGATATGCAACAGAATATAGCTGGAGTTTTTTAAGGCGGTCAGCGTAGGGCATCTGCTTTAGGTCTGTGATTCATTTAGTGAGGTATTTCTGAGGCCTTTCCAGTTGTTGCAGATGTCTTGAGAGGTACATACCAAATGGGGCATTGTATTCTATAATGGGTCCAATGAGGGATGAGTACAGTGGGACAATGACCTCCTTTTTTCTGGATGAAAAGCCCTTCGTGATGAGGTGTGCCACATAGAAGGATTTCCTGACTGTTGTGGCGATGTGGTTATCGAAGGTGAGACCACTGTCCACCTGTGTCCCTAAGTCTCTTATCACACTTTCTGTGTTTAGTGTACTGCCACCTATATGGTAATTCATGGATACATGTTTTTCCCAAAGGGATAACAATACATTTCTTGGCATTGAGCTTGAGCCCATGGCTCTGGCACCAAGCATCTGTTTCTGTAAGGCCCTTTTGTAGAGTATCCACATCATTTGGGGATTCAATAATGGCTCCCAGTTTGCAGTCATCTGCGAACTTTGTTAGCCAGAGTCCCTTAGTGTTGACCTGTACTTCAGAGAAGTAGATGCCAAACAAGAGCGGCCCCAGGACTGAACCCTAAGGTACTCCACTTGTCACTTGTCTGGAGCTGGATTTGGAGTCGGCTACTTTTACAGTGTGGGTTCTATCAGTAAGCCATTTAGCAACCCATTGGGTAACATAGGGATTAATGCCCAACTTAGTAAGTTTATCTATGATTCCAGAGTGGGGGATGGTATCAAAGGCCTGGGCAAGGTCTAGATAGGCTGTGTGGACCACCTTACCCTTGTCCATGGCTCTGGAGACTGATTCAAAGAAGTCAATCAGGTTCAGGAGACAAGATCGGCCCTTCACAAACCCAAACTGGGTGGGGTCCAGTGTTTGAAGGCTGCCAATGTCTTTGTTTATAAGTTCCATGATAATACGCTCCATGGCCTTGCAGATAAGGCTTGTCAGACTGATGGGACGGTAGTTTCCGGGATCCAAGGTGGATCCCCCCTTGTGGATTGGGATAACTGTAGCTCTGCGCCACTCAGTGGGCACGAAACCTGAGGTGAGGCTATGATTAAACATGACACTTAGGTGAGGTGCCAGTTCATATTGTAGTTCATGTAGTACACAGCCGGGATGTCATCTGGTCCCATGGATGCTGTATTCTTGGCTTTAGAGAGTGTGTTTTGTACCTGTGTGGCCGTTATTACTGGAATTTGGCAATCTTCCGGTATTGAGATGGGCCATTTAGGGGGGTGAAGTTGGCACTGAATCGATCTGCCAGGATATTGGCAATATCCTTTGGATCAGTATATTTAATGCCATTCTGTTTTAGCACAGAGCAGATCTGAGCATTGCCATTTAGATTCTTGACATAGTTATAGAATGCTTTGTGGTTGTCTTTGGAATCTTTGGCAATTTTATTTTCGTAACTAGCTTTGGAGGATTTTATGAGGCATCTCAGTTTCTTACTGAGGGTAGTAAGGAGTTTTGCATCCTGGGATTTTCCTCTTTCTGCAAAAGTTTCTTCCTTTTGTTGTAAAGTTTGTTTATGGCAGGGGACCACCAGATTGGCTTCCTTTTTTCGGATGAGAGCATTTTGGTTCTATTTGGGATGGCACGATTCATGCATGAGTGGATGTGCTCATACAGTGCCTTAGTGTAGGATTCAGCAGTTGAACTTTCAGTTCCCGTCTGCATGGGTGTTATGAAGTTTGTCACTTCTGACTTGAGTAGCATGCAGTTGGCTTTGGAGAAGTTTTTATGGTGGTTTCTTTACTGTGGGGTGGGGTGGGATGTGGATGTTAAGGGTGATTAGCTTATGGTCAGACCTGACTAACAAGGGGTGACCATAGGTATGGAGCATTGATTTCCCATGTTGGTAATGACCAGGTCTAGGATATTGGAGCCCCTGGTGGGACTATGGATTAGTTGATCCAGGGCATTGGAATTTATGAATTCCAAGAACCGTTCATAAAGGTGTTGGGACATGAGTAGTTTTCCCAGTTAATGGCAGGGTAGTTAAAATCACCCAGTATTAGGGTGTTTGGTTCTATCTTAATATTTTCCAGTATGTTTAGAAAGGTGTAGTGAGAATCTTGGGGTATGGTGGGGGATCTGTAGCAAGCTACAATTTGGATTGCAGTCTTACCTAGTGTTAGTAAATTACAATGGTCATTACACAGAATTTGTTTAAGATTCCTGCTATTTTTATATAAAAATCTTGGTCTGCTGCCTACTAGCTGTTTAATATGAGTGTCCATTATTAGGACATTCCAATTTTTATAGATCACTTCCTGTATTTTCTTAATGTCACTAGTGTATTTAATAACATACTTGACCATACTATTATTTTCATGTATATTGTTAATAACACCATATCTATTATGTTCACTAAATCCTTCAAATGCAATAATATCTTCCATGTTTTGCGAGTCCATACTACCCAGAACTCTCCTTCGAATGTTTCTTACCATGTTTGGCTCATAGCCTCTATTTATAAATAGAGATTCCATATAGTCTGCCTCTAGTAATAAGCTTTCACGTTCTTTGCATAGTCTCAGGATCCTCACAAATTGACTCTTAACAATACCATAAAAGGTATGTCTAGGATGCATACTGTCAAATGTAAGAATGGTATTCTTCCATACTGGTTTTCTATATAAGGAAGAAACAATAGTACCACTTTCTGTTAACTTCAGAGATACATCTAAAATGTGTATCTCAGTTAACGAGACTTCCTTAGTAAATCTGAGAAAAGTGGTAGTGGTTTCTAGATATATCAAAAACTGATCAAAAAGCTGTTGTGTACCTTCCCAAACGATAAGGATGTCGTCTACAAATCGTTTGTAAAGCTTGACAAACTTAAACATGTCATTCTCGAACAAATAGGTTCTCTCCCACCAGAAAACCACTAGATTTGCATAAGTATTGGCACAGGGGGTGCCCATGGCAACCCCCCATTGTTGCAAAAAACATCTATCTCCAAATAAAAAGACATTATTATGTAGTATCAGTTCGTGTAGCTGACATATCAGGATTATCCTATCATTACTGAAGGATGTCTCATTGACTAATAATTCTCGAACTGACTGTATACCTATATCATTTGGTATAGATGTAAATAGGTTTTTTACATCTAGTGTGATAAGTAGATATTCATGTTCAGCCATATCTAGTGTTAGAGTACTAATACTATCTAATAGATGGTATGTATCTTTCAAAATGGAAGGGAACTGATTAACAGCTGGTCTCAACATATGTTCTAGAAAGATAGAGATATTAGATGTTATCCATTGATCCCCTGATACAATAGATCTCATGGGGATGGGTAGGACATCTTTGTGTATTTTGGGTATTCCTTTAATTATAGGTGTTACTGGATGTTTTATTGAAAAATATTCAAAGATTTCCAGACTAATCTGGCGACACATTAAAAGGTCATATAAAGTGTCTGTTACATTATGTATGATGTTACTTATATCACTTTGAACAATTTCCTTATATGTAGCATCATCAGCTAACATGGTTGACATAATTGTTTCGTAGTCTATAGTATTTAGTAGTACTACCCCCCCCCCCTTATCTGCTGACTTTATAGTTAATGCATGGTTATATATAAGATCATGCAAAGACTTAGATTCTTGTGGAGTTAAATTATAGAATCTTCCTTTTTTTACTAGTTTCAGTAAAAAGACTATAAAAATCACATTCACATGATTTAAGAAAACATTCAACCTGAAGGGGCATCGTTGGTATAAAAGAACTATTACGTTTATATTGAAATGAATATGAGCTGACAGAAGTGATACCAACCATATCAGAAAAGAATACCTTTAAACTAATTTGACGACAAAAAAGTCTCAGATCTATAAGAGTCTCACAAATTGTCGCTGGTGTAGCAGGGATAAAGTTAAGCCCTCTATTCAGCAGGCTAATGTGTGAGTCATCCAGTACAAAATGAGAAAAATTAAACACCAAAGAAGTCAATGTCTTATTCTTCTGTTTTGTGCAAACTTTTCTCCTGAATATTTCCGTTTTCTTGGGCCTCTGCTGTTGGACCTTCCTCTCGTTTGCGGTAAAAACTTTTTCTGATAAGGCAAAAAAGAAGCAGCATTATCCAAACGTGCTGACTTAGGTATTGCTCCAGAAGCATGAGCAACCTGATGGTTAGTGAACGCCTGCTGATTAGGAGGAGGCGTATCTGTAGCTAAGCGTTCATTATTATTACAAGCACCTGATGATGGTTCTAATGGCAGTTCATCAGAGCCTGTAAGAGGAAATATATTCAACGCTGACAAAACTGGTAATGATGGAACATTGGAGTCTTCATTATTACGTAGTGCTGGCACAACTGTATTGTTACATGTTCCTGACTCAGTATGTAGAGCTGAGTCTTGTGAGTGTTGGGACCTGCTTGTCAGCGGTGAATATACTTCCTCTTACAGGCCCTGATGAACTGCCATTAGAACCATCATCAGGTGCTTGTAATAATAATGAACGCTTAGCTACAGATACGCCTCCTCCTAATCAGCAGGCGTTCACTAACCATCAGGTTGCTCGTTACAAGTTTACGTTGCTTGGTAAGTTTGAGTCTATCACTATAAGCATTAACTTGTACAAAGACATTACGTATCTTATTCAAACAGAAATCAGAAACAAAACGTTCAGTCAATTCTTTATAAGTAATGTCTACTTTGTTACGTAAATCAGCCTCCAAAGGCGAAAAGTACTTCAATAACAGCTTAGCATAACTGAAACCTAATTCAATATTCAGGTCTTGCCACTGTTTTAATAGTATTGGATGTGAATCCCCATAGGTAGGCATGCAGAATATCCGCATGCCTCTGGGGACTACTTTAAAATGTAAGCAAGCCTCCAAGTGCAACCTCTGCCAAGCATAACGTTGCAACAGATATAAATCATCCTCAAATGATTTCAGTAACTTATAACAGTCATTCAAATTCTCACCAGTATCATGAGGAGCTATAGTAGCAAAGTTACTAGTAAAGTCCAGAGACAATAAAGGGTTAGAATCCTGATAAACCAGTTCATTCCATAGCATAGCTGTATCCCTCGACTCCGGGACATGGGGTGGTGCAGTAACTGTAGGTTCCATCGTGTGCAGCAGGTAGCAACAAATAAAAAAACTGAATTTAGAAAGTGAATGCAACCTCTCTGCTGAGTGGATCTCCCATCAAATGAAAATAAATTATGAGAAGTAGTAACAGAAGATCTAGCCACGATGTATTCCAATAAAGAATCTCGAACACCAACTTGAATTAAAATTAAAAGCCAATTTTAATGTTGTACAAAAGTAGAGATGAGTGCTTTCGCGTAGTGCAACCTACGCTTCATCAGATAAATTTTGATCCAAATACATTATGCTTAAATACTTATATGCTCGGGAAAATGCTCCAATGCTTATTTCAATTTAACAATTAACAATTAAGATGGATAATGCAAGTAGCTAAAATCCTTCGCTTCACTTTAAAGGACAATACTGGCTTTTCATATGATATGTTCGAGTAGAAAACAACAACATGAGTGAACTATCAAAAATATATAACCCTAAGTGGACATCTATATTATTATGAATATATGAATAGGGGCCAAGTATTTGTTTGGCCCAGGTCCCAACACTCACAAGACTCAGCTCTACATACTGAGTCAGGAACACGTAACAATACAGTTGTGCCAGCACTACATAATAATGAAGACTCCAATGTTCCATCATTACCAGTTTTGTCAGCGTTGAATATATTTCCTCTTACAGGCTCTGATGAACTGCCATTAGAACCATCATCAGGTGCTTGTAATAATAATGAACGCTTAGCTACAGATACGCCTCCTCCTAATCAGCAGGCGTTCACTAACCATCAGGTTGCTCATGCTTCTGGAGCAATACCTAAGTCAGCACGTTTGGATAATGCTGCTTCTTTTTTGCCTTATCAGAAAAAGTTTTTACTGCAAACAAGAGGAAGGTCCAACAGCAGAGGCCCAAGAAAACAGAAATATTCAGGAGAAAAGTTTGCACAAAACAGAAGAATAAGACATTGACTTCTTTGAAGTTTAATTTTTCTCATTTTGTACTGGATGACTCATACATTAGCCTGCTGAATAGAGGGCTTAACTTTATCCCTGCTACACCAGCGACACTTTGTGAGACTCTTATAGATCTGAGACTTTTTTGTTGTCAAATTAGTTTAAAGGTATTCTTTTCTGATATGGTTGGTATCACTTCTATCAGCTCATATTCATTTCAATATAAACATAATAGTTCTTTTATACCAACGATGCCCCTTCAGGTTGAATGTTTTCTTAAATCATGTGAATGTGATTTTTATAGTCTTTTTACTGAAACTAGTAAAAAAGGAAGATTCTATAATTTAACTCCACAAGAATCTAAGTCTTTGCATGATCTTATATATAACCATGCATTAACTATAAAGTCAGCAGATAAGGGGGGAGTAGTACTACTAAATACTATAGACTACGAAACAAATATGTCAACCATGTTAGCTGATGATGCTACATATAAGGAAATTGTTCAAAGTGATATAAGTAACATCATACATAATGTAACAGACACTTTATATGACCTTTAAATGTGTCGCCAGATTAGTCCGGAAATCTTTGAATATTTTTCAATAAAGCATCCAGTAACACCTATAATTAAAGGAATACCCAAAATACACAAAGATGTCCTACCCATCCCCATGAGACCTATTGTATCAGGGGATCAATGGATAACATCTAATATCTCTATCTTTCTAGAACATATGTTGAGACCAGTTGTTAATCAGTTCCCTTCCATTTTGAAAGATACATACCATCTATTAGATAGTCTTAGTACTCTAACAGTAGATATGGCTGAACATGAATATCTACTTATCACACTAGATGTAAAAAACCTATTTACATCTATACCAAATGATATAGGTATACAGTCAGTTTGAGAATTATTAGTCAATGAGACATCCTTCAGTAATGATAGGATAATCCTGATATGTCAGCTACTAGAACTGATACTACATAATAATGTCTTTTTATTTGGAGATAGATGTTTTTGCAACAATGGGGGGTTGCCATGGGCACCCCCTGCGCCAATACTTATGCAAATCTAGGGGTTTTCTGGTGGGAGAGAACCTATTTGTTCGAGAATGACATGTTTAAGTTTGTCAAGCTTTACAAACGATTTGTAGATGACATCCTTATCGTTTGGGAAGGTACACAACAGCTTTTTGATCAGTTCTTGATATATCTAGAAACCACTACCACTTTTCTCAGATTTACTAAGGAAGTCTCGTTAACTGAGATACACTTTTTAGATGTATCTCTGAAGTTATCAGAAAGTGGTACTATTGTTTCTTCCTTATATAGAAAACTAGTATGGAAGAATACCATTCTTACATTTGACAGTATGCATCCTAGACATACCTTTTATGGTATTGTTAAGAGTCAATTTGTGAGGATTCTGAGACTATGCAAAGAACGTGAAAGCTTATTACTAGAGGCAGACTATATGGAATCTCTATTTATAAATAGAGGCTATGAGCCAAACATGGTAAGAAACATTCAAAGGAGAGTTCTGGGTAGTATTGACTCCTAAAACATGGAAGATATTATTGCATTTGAAGGATTTAGTGAACATAATAGATATGGTGTTATTATCAATATACATGAAAATAATAGCATGGTCAAGTATGTTATTAAATACACTAGTGACATTAAGAAAATACAGGAAGTGATCTATAAAAATTGGAATGTCCTAATAATGGACACTCATATTAAACAGCTAGTAGGCAGCAGACCAAGATTTTTATATAAAAATAGCAGGAATCTTAAACAAATTCTGTGTAATGACCATTGTAATATGAATGCTTCTGACACTTTAACATCATTGACTTATGGTACCTTTGCATGTAACCAATGCAATAGATGTGATTATATTACTAATACGCAAATTTATAAGCATCCCAGTATTGATTTTATTTTTGTCCCTAAGTTTCATGCTAATTGTAGTACACGTAATCTTGTTTATCTTGCTAATTGCATGTCTTGTCAAGCCTTTTATGTGGGCTTAACAAAAAGAAGATTTCAGGACAGAATTTATAATCACCTTTACGATATTCGTAAAGGTAATGAAGCAAATGCACTAGCGAAACATACACTTGAATATCCTTCCCATAGATTTTGCTTCAGAGTTTTACAGGTGGTACGGCAAAATCATAGAGGTGGAGATTCAGATAATGAATTGGCTCTAGCAGAATTAAGGTGGATATTGAGACTTAGTGCACATTTACCTCCAGGGATAAATAATCATTTGTCTATTAAACCGGTTCTTGATGCTGGGAATTAGTAGATATCTTTATATAAATATGAATATCACTTATGTATACTTTTTTAGTTAAGTTTTTTAATATCCATGCATTTTTTTATGTTTACGTACATATATAGTAAATTTATGCAATTGTTTTTTAGTTCTATATACATTCGTTAATAAGTTATATATTAGTATAATCATAGTTATTAGACTTTTGAAACTTTGGTATCATAGTATGACTTCATGAAATTATTTATCAGGTGTTGAGATATTAAGCACATGTAATTAATGATGTATGAATTCATAATATTTATATAAATGATTCATTCATTACAGTTTAATAAGCATATTAATAAATATATATTATTTCTAATTCATAATAATATAGATGTCTACTTAGGGTTATATATTTTTGATAGTTCACTCATGTTGTTTTCTATGCGAACATATCATATGAAAAGCCAGTATTGTCCTTTAAAGTGAAGCGAAGGATTTTAGCTACTTGCATTATCCATCTTAATTGTTAATTGTTAAATTGAAATAAGCATTGGAGCATTTTCCCGTGCATATAAGTATTTAAGCATAATGTATTTGGATCAAAATGTATCTGATGAAGCGTAGGTTGCACTACGCGAAAGCGCTCATCTCTACTTTTGTACAACATTAAAATTGGCTTTTAATTTTAATTCAAGTTGGTGTTCGAGATTCTTTATTGGAATACATCGTGGCTAGATCTTCTGTTACTACTTCTCAAACATAGAGATATGATAGAATAACAGTTTGCACATTGGCATTAATGTCTGGAGTATGAAGTCTGAAACCCAACGGTCTGTCAGCATGTTCTGACTTCAGTCTTTAATGATGAGCTACTGCTGTGCCAGAACACAACAGCGTATTACAGAGGTCCGTACCATATCACTCAACTGTCCAGATATTCGCAAAATGAGTTTTACCTCATATTGTTGTTGTGTGCCTCTGACAATCTGCCCCTATCTGGTAAATAGCTGAGGATTGACGTCACTAAATAATGAGAAATATGTTGAGTTTAAGACTACACATCCTTCAGAAAAGTCATGCTAATGCAAAACCTAGTATTCTAACAATGTTCTACGCTTGTAAGAGCAATAGTTAAAATGTGTCCCTATTTGTCCCCCCCATCAGGTAGGTTTTGCGCAGAGTTGTTGCTCTAAGAGGTTGAGAGGTATGGTCTGTACATATTACAGTAACAACCCTACACATTTGTGTAATGTACAACTGCATACCTGTAGTCACTTCATGTCCAAACCAATAATCCTCGTATGACTGAATACAGGTAATAGTCAAATAAGAATGGGAACACCCCTCACCGTGGAGTATGGACCGTAACAACCCCACCCATAATATGTATTGCCAACAGAATAAGCTGCTGACAGGTGTCCAAACACCTGTGTCTATAAACACAGGTAAAAATTCATAATAGGGAGAAACTCCCCATATGCTTCGTCTGACATTTGAACTCGGCCAGGAAAGTTCCGTTCACCAGGCAGATAAGCCTAAAACCAGATCACTACATGAACACCCTGACAATCAAAGACATGTATGTGCCAGGACTATATGCCTTGGTGTTCTGCATATCCTTGGAGTGATTAACAATGCAGCTGGGGTCCAAGGCAGTAGGCAATAGGGAATGTGTAATATGTAGTGCCGCATTTTTCCCAGCAGGAGAATGGATGCCTGTGCTGTAAGTGAAGCGGTGAGGTGTATGTTGATGTAGCTAAGTACTATGGGTATGCATATCAATGAGGCAGAACACTAATAGAATAGTGGTTCCGGCATCCGGCCAACGTGAATGCAGTCCCGGTTGACCTACGACCACTGCACATATAACTTTAAAGTGTAATGAATGCATTCATGCTGTACACACATTTAAATATGTAAAGATGAATGTGTGTTTCGCATCAGTCCGTAAACCAGAATCCAGGTATGTAACTGTTACTGGCAGAATTATGAAAGGCCACGTAAGCACAAATATCTATTAAACATATGTAACCCACAATAAGGATATGCAAGTACGCCTGCGCGTGTGTAATCCTCTCACAGCATAGCAAATGAATGCTGTTTTCTCCACTTTATATATACATGGCTCATACCTGTTAACCCCATAAAGTACGAAACCGGACAAAGCCATGAAAACAACTGGTACAAATAGGGACAATCCCCAGATATTGCCCTAACAAACATAGAAAGTGGATAGAATAACAGGTGTGTCACTAGCATGGATTCTCTGAAGGGTATGAAGTCATAACTTGAAATGCTTGTCATTATTGTCCAACATCAGTCTTTAATGATATGCCACTAAATTGCCAGATAGACAGAAGGTTATGAAAAACGGACCAAAGATAAGAGGCAAACAGCTGTACAGTCAGCGTAAATCTGTACAGTTGAAAGGTATGATATGGATATATATATATATCTGTGTATACACATATATCCACAGACTTAAACCAAAGCTAATTATGAAATGAGGAATGTACAGACGTGTATGGACATATGTATATATGTACATATATATATATCTATACACACACGATACATTAATAGATATATACACAACAAACATATGTCCCTGTAGATATAACACATGTACATAAATAGGTCATGGTATAGCTATTATGGATAGACAGACATGCATGAAAGGTGAATACACTACTGCTTTCCAAACCATTGCCCGGAAAGTACCAGTGTGACAGGCCTGCAAGTTCTACACTTTAAACATGAATATAGGTGTCCTTTGTAGGACCCCAAAAATTGATTCTGTACGAAGAGTGAACCATCATTGATGCAAAGGAGGTCACAGCTGCAACTATGATATAGCTGTACATGCAACAGTAGCAGGTGCAAGGGTAATAACACATGGGTCGATAGAATGTATGACGTACGACCTGATATCCGGAGAGTGGGGAGTGCTTAGTAGTGTCTTCACACTTTATTATCACTCACATTAAACATGTCTAATGGGTACTGTGGAGGGGTGTCAGGTATGGGAACCATGGGTATGCAGAAATGGGCCTAGGTGTTGGGTGGCACAGATTCATTAGGTCCGCCCCATGGGAGTGATCATTATACTTATGTGGGTATAGCACACAACTACATTCTCCAAAAAGGTTCAACCCATCTACTGGATATTGTGTAAACCATTGGGGGAAGACGTAGGGACCTATATCAGTGTCATGTAGGTGATTATCATGGATGGACATGCGTATGACCAAGATGGTAACCATACCTTCCAAACTTTCAGAATAAGACAGCTGGACAAAGGCATAGTACATGAAATACAAATAGGGACTATATTAAATATACCCCTGACAAAGTCAGAACATTGATAGAATAATGGCGTAGTCAGGAGTATGAATGTTATGAGGGTTAGTAATCATGAAATAGAAATGTCGGTCATTATTATCTAACCTCACAGTCTGTCATGCCTTGCCAGTAATTTACCAGAAAGGCACATTATTATGACAAATGTGACATAATCATAGGTCAAACCTCGGGGCATTTACCCGTAATGTGTGCAGGTGAGAGGTATGAAGGTAACCATCCTAAATAAATGTACAGAACTAGTGATACTAGGTGGACAGGTGAGAAGAAAGACGTCAGGACAAATGACAAAACATGTACAAGTCATAAGCATGTACTTCAACAAATGTGAATGACAACGTATGCCCTGTGAAAGTCAATGTGGAAGGTTAATAGACCCAAAAGAAATGTGTCCCTCAGGGTGTCATGCAGTGTCACCGATACAGTGTCCAGTCCCCCATACTCGTACGTGAGCTCTGCCACTGACGGAAAGCGCAAATACCAGCATACACATAAGATACATGATAGAATAAGTAGTGTGGATAAGCACCTGTTGGCCTTTGTGAGGAATACAACCCTCTGGGTGGGTGTGTCCTGCAATAGGAATGTAATGTCATCTGGCCTGTGATGCCGCCAAATATTGTGTGTATTGGTGTAAGAAACTTGATATCCTGTATCAGAAACATACCTCACAACTGTACAGATTTTCGCAGAATGTGCAGATTTTTGCCTCATATGTTTGGTGTCTTCCTCTTACAATCTGTACCTTTCTGGCAAATACCTGAGAACTGAAGTCATTAAATAATGACAAACATTTGAGATTAAGACTCCAAATCCTTCGGAAAAGTCATACTAATGCAAAACCTATTATTCTGTCAACTATCTACGTTTGTAAGAGCAATATTTAAAATCTGCCCCTATTTGTCCCCCCATCATTTTAGGCTTTGTCCAGATTTTGCGCACTAGGAGGTTGAGAGGTATGATCAGAAACAGATACATGTCTGAGGAAACAGCATTATCGACTGCAAGATAACTCAGAAGGTATGATAAGCGCTGCAGTAGGAAGTTCATTATTGGCTGCAGGTATGTGCTGACATGTCAAATGACACAGCAGTCTACATGATGTACCTATAGGGCAGTCACCTTTACAAATGATGACATTGGGACATACCCACAGCCATGCATACACTACAAATAGACATAGCACACAGCAAAGCCTAGGCCATGATACACGAAGCTTCCGTCGTGTACGTGTAGAGAGTACAGCAAGGAAAGATGTCTGCCAAGCTATTCAGCAAACTCCTGTAGGGGCGTGTGAGACCGCCCATAACAAGAACGTTGCACAGACAATGTTGGGATTTGCAACATACCCCATTTGTATGTGAAAGCTATGCAAATGATGTATATATGCGATACATGAAACAGTAAGCTGTCCGTGCAAGAGCAGAGTTATGTGCAGAAATGTACCCGGATGTTAGGCGACTAACGTTCTGCACGTTGCCAAATGGAGCAATGACAGCTGCAAATACAGTATGAATACAGTTGAAGAAGCATGCCAATGTCCAAATCTAAGGCCAGTGGCATTATTGTCCATTGGATATCAATAAAACTGTAGTTGTCCTCCCCCGATCTCTGGTGTGGAAGCGTAGCGCAGCACCACGAGAACGTGCTGCACTTCAAAACAAGTCAAATATGTATAATATACATAGCAAGATGATTAGAACTGGTGCAGACTAGGATGACTTCAAACACAGCTCGAACAAAATTCTTCTTTTATTATAAAAATATAAACATCCACAGGTGGATGTAACCTGTGGATGTTTATATTTTTATAATAAAAGAAGAACTTTGTTCGAGCTGTGTTTGAAGTCATCCTAGTCTGCACCAGTTCTAATCATCTTGCTTAGTACGTGGTTCTATAGTTGCTTTTGAAATGTATAATATACATACAAAATGTAGGTTTAGTTAGGTGTTAGTACGCCATGCAGATGAATGGCAAGCTGGAGACAACATGGCTTCTGTGTATTGGTTGTTATGTGTGGAAGCACTCTGTCAGGGATGTAACGAAGCATTTGTAGGCAATCTGATGCAAGTGAGGCTGAGGATAGTGAATCACAACATGTCATGCCATATGGGCCAAGCCTCTACAGTGTAGTGTAGGATAAGGGGACTATTAGAGTAGAAGATAGGTGACAACATGAGTGCGTATGTATAAAACACTGTAATCTTACCGGAGCAGTGTCACATGTTTGCTGTCAGTACTCAGTGGAAGAGGCATGTTATGACCTATCCTAGGGAAAGTCAGGAGACTGACGGTGTATGCCATGGATACCACTGATGTTACCTGCAAACCTGCCCACAGTGCGTCCGCACCCGTGCACGCTAGTAAGCCTGAGTAAGCATGTGTGCGCACGTGTCAGCCCGTGTGCACGTGTTGAAGAACGAGTAAGCAAGTGTACGAAAGGTGAAGCCCGTGTAATGTCATGTATGCCAGTGTACGCGTTTGTAAGCATGTATACATGTGTACTACACATATCACACATGTACTGCACACTCAGACACACATGCTGCCAATACTACACACATCAGTGAAATGGCATATGGATGGAGAATACATAATCAGAAATAACAGTGCTGTAAACTATGCTACAGTGATGGTCATAGCTGCAATGCATCATGCCAGCTGATATACACATGGAAGTATCACACTTTGTGTTAACAGCATTCTAACATCAATACAGTGGAATAAAGCCACCGTGTGCATCAGCACCAGGTTTGTCTGATCCTGCATCAATGTTACACATCACAGGTGGTGGTACAGGTGACATCATATGCGCAGGGTGTGGTGTTACATTTCCAGAGCTGTCATTGACCCATCCAATTTACACATAGGTGTGTGTGTGAGGGACAATGGTTATTGCATGGCCCAATGGTGATGCAATGGGTTTGTGTATCTGATAGCCCTAGCTGTTTGTGGTAAGTGTGTGTGTCTGCATATACACAGGTACAGCATGTGTCAGCCATATACAGTAGGTTGTGGGACAGTCACAGACCGTACCTGCCAGGCTGTAGAGATTGCCATTACTGGCCATGGACACCCCTCCATGCATCCAACACTAACCCAGTCCTGCATCTGTCAACGTATACACATACAGTCCTGGGATCTGTACCACAAGCTGTGGATAAACGTGAGTCAGTAATGTTAACCTGAGTTGCATAGAATTGTCAGTTACTACATATGGATATGAGCCATACTCACCCTCCAAAGTAATAACCACTGCTGACTGTTGCCGAGATGTGCATACGACCATTCAAAGGTGCTGTACTAACATTGTTTCCAATGCCCCTTGTAATACCCAGAAACACAATAACCGGTCACTATATAAGTATAACCCACGATCACTACAGCACACAGTATGTTCACTATCACAGAGCCATAGCAGATGTACATACATCCAAGGTGATCACGTACAGATAATGCAGCACATTCAAGAGTGATAATCTCAACATACATATCTATATACAATATATATATATATATATATATATATATATATAGATAGATACATGCGCGCACACACACACACACACACACACACACACACACACACACACACACACACACACACACACACACACACAAAACACACGTGGCAGGGTTTGGAGCAGAACACAAATGTAACCACTGTACCACACAACAGCATTACGCAGTTACAGAATGCCCTACCATGATTAGTAGATCACAGCATTCACACAGGCATACGTCTAGCCTGCAGACAGCAGCATCAAAGGCAAAGACGCTGCACGAATGTTATGGAGAGTGAATACTGTAAAAGCAAAGTACTGTTGTCATGCAGCTGGAAACACACACACACTTGGCAGGGCTGGGAGTCGTACATACACCTAACTACCCTATCACACTACAGCATAACGCATTAACAGAATGCACTACAGAGATTACTAAACCCAGCAGTCCCAGAGGCATACTTCTAGGCGCGTGTCATCATCCGCAAAGGCAAAGACGCCGGTAGGAAATATCTGTGGTGTGAGGTGTCTAAAAGTATGACTGAGTCCCCAGGCGGACGGGAACATGCACGCACACACACACACACACACACACACACACACACACACACACACACACACACACTTGGCAGGGCTGGGAGTTGAACATACACCTAATTACCTTATCACACTACAGCATAATGCATTAACAGAATGCACTACAGAGATTACTAAACACAGCAGTCCCAGAGGCATACTTCTAGGTGTGTGTCATCATCCGCAAAGGCAAAGACGCCAGTAGGAAATATCTGTGGTGTGAGGTTTCTTAAAGCATGACTGAGTCCCCAGGCAGACAGGAGCATGCACGCACACACACACACACACACACACACACACACACACACACACACACACACACACACACACACACACACACACACACACACACACACACACACACACACACACTTGGCAGGGCTGGGAGTCGAACATACACCAAATTACCCTATCACACTACAGCATGACGCATTTACAGAATGCGCTACCGAGATTACTAAACACAGCAGTCCCAGAGGCATACTTCTAGGCATGTGTCATCATCCGCAAAGGCAAAGATGCCGGTAGGAAATATCTGTGGTGTGAGGCATCTAAAAGCATGACTGAGTCCCCAGGCAGACAGGAGCATGTGCGTGCACGCACACACACGCACACACACACACACACACACACACACACACACACACACACACACACAAACACACACACTTGGCAAGGCTGGCAGTCAAACATACACCTAACTACCCTATCACACTACAGCATGACGCATTTACAGAACGTGCTACCGAGATTACTGAACACAGCGGTCCCAGAGGCATACTTCTATCTGCGTGTCATCATCCGCAAAGACAAGGACGGCGACAGGGATTGTATAGAGAGTGATCAGTCTGAAAGCATACAGACATATTACTGTCCCATGGTAGACGTACACAAACACATGGCAGTGGTGTAATCGGGGCAACTAAAGATTTACGGAGCACTACAACAACAATACTTAGACACGAGATGCACCACAGACAGTACACCCTTCAAGATAGTTGACCAGTGTGTTCTTGGTAGGCATCCATTGTGACGTTGAAAATGGACATCTGTTGCCTGGATGAACACCATGGCTATACAGGATGTCAATGGCCATGCCCATGCACAGAGAGAAATCACCGACACAAGGTGTCACTGGCCATGGCCACACACTTAGTAATACATGTCCGTTCAGACTGTACTGTGTGTCGATCTACACGACAGCGTACTGGGCATGCTCACACACATAGCAGTTGCAAAGGGCTATCTTGCATGCAGATGGAGTCTCAACATGCAAGGGCTTAGTTTGGACTGTCCTGTGTGTCTATCTACACAACAGCATACTGGGCATGCTCACACACTTAAAAGTTGCAAAGGGCCGTCTTGCATGCAGATGGAGTCTCAACATTCAAGGGCTCAGTTTGGACTGTCCTGTGTGTCCATCTACACAACAGCGTACTGGGCATGCTCACACACTTAGCAGTTGCAAAGTGCCGTCTTGCATGCAGATGGAGTCTAAACATGGAAGGGCACAGTAAGGTATAACTGTCCCCGCACACAGGGTGGGCCATCTTGCATGCAGACAGAGACTAAACACGGAAGGGCACAGTAAGGTATAACTGTCCCCACACACAGGGCGGTCACACACATGCAGCTGCCATCACAGCTGTCACAGGTGCAGATCACAGACGTACACACCACAGTCCACACTGTAGCCCTCAAGACATCACCATGTTGTTGGTGCAGCAATACACAGCCATACATTAACACAACACCTTGTGACACATGACCAGTGGACTGTACAAAGGTCTACAGCAACTGTGCAGAGTACACATGTACCAACAGGGATCCAACAGGTGTTATGCATTGCAATGATACCACTATACATGACCAGGTCTGCTCAAGACATACCAGGGGCCCCGGGTCTTACACAGCTGTGACAGATGAGTGTTGCTGTACACCAACGAACACACATGTTTGGATATGTCATACATGTGATTGCTGTGAATGTGTGCATGGACCACACACACAACACATATGTACATAGCATAGCCTTTGCTGTCCCCGTGCAGAACAGTGGCCTAAGCAATCATACACACGCAAATGGAAGGTGGGTCCATGTCTGTTGAATGCTCACAGTACAGGAGGTAGCAATGTTGACCGAGGACACATTCCCCTGTACTAGTCGCCCATGACACCCGTGATATCATACCACAGTCCATGTGTTATATAGGTCAATACACATGTCCACCAATAGCAATGCATACAAACATGGCTACAGGAGACACAAGTAGGACCAACACACATGTACAATCTGTATTGTGCATGCAGCAACCATGCATATGCAGTGGCCGATGTCCATAACACAGCTGAGCCTAAGTATGACATGCAGTCGCAATGCAGCCCCATCATTGACATCTGTATATGGTGACATACAGACAGTACGGTTGGTTGTATATCACGTATGGAGGGATGTGTGTACATAAAGTGGTGATCCACCTGTGTAGATGTATGTGTGCCGGGGATGGCTCACAGGTGTGTCACACGCCATCCTACCATGCCATGTGCAAACAGTACGCTTTGTCACTGTTACTTGACAGTGATGACATAATGCATACACAGTGGTCAGGTGTTACCAACTGTATGTCACATGACACCTGTAACACTTACATCCTCCCGTGTGCATATAGCAGCACAATTGCCAGACATAGGGTTGGTACGCATAATGCGGACAATACCACATCATGTCTATCAAACGTCTCATCATATGGCAGGTGTATCATTCCCAGCAGTACCATGTGTGTTCGCTTGTGTGACCACATATGCCACATATGGTGGGGATTACGTCCCAGTTGTTACACATCCCTGTACACCATTGTAGAGATCTGTACATACTGCAGTGTGGAAAGCATGATGTCGACAGGTGTGGTGCATCAAACACATTGGCTATCCATATACACATTTCTGGTCACCACAGTGTGTGTGTGTGTGTGTATGTATGTATGTATGGCTGTCTGGTGCTTGGTGTGAGAGTGTATGCTACCATACAGTGAAAACAGGATCACTAACCCTTCATGGTGATGCAGTCTACTACCCTGTTGATGCCATCGGTCCCAGCCGTACTGGCTAACTGTGTATGTTCCTTCTCTGTGTCACGTTGTGTGGGTGCAAAATACTGCGAGGGTGATGACCACATAGGCAAGGGTCCACACCTCAACACTATGGGGTGTGCATTATAGTGGTGTAGACCCCGTGAATGTGGCCATGGTCCTGTAATATGACAGCTACACAGTGTGGCCTCATGCTATCAAGTGGCCTCTAATGTCATCATTGGCCAGACCGCTCTGTACAACACCTGCACCATGTCAACATACCTGTAATGTTTCCTGGTATGTATGTCACATCTCTGTCCACCGTAGCCTGTTCAACTGACCACATGCTTCAGGTGCAGTATATGTGTGGACATCTGTGTCATGTTAGACTTTCCAACAGTCAGGTTGAGGGCACGTTTAGCATGCTGATATTGCCATACATGCCTGTGAGTACTCCACAGTTACACATGGGGGACTGCAAACACTGCTACCTGTAGGCACATGCCAATACAGCATAGGAGGGAACCAGGGCATCATTACCAACATGCTGTTACTGTTGTAACCGAGACACATACTGTGAACATATCACAATGCATGCTGCACCCGGACTACATGGTATGACTGGTGCATGTCGACAGTACACAACCTATGTCACATACACATCTCTCAGTATTCACACACAACCAATGCAACGTACACATACCTCACTATGCATACACAAGTAATGTTAGATACACCTCTCACTATTCTGTTCACCCTGTGCATCAGATAATTTGAACATATCCCTGCACCGATGGTGTGGATGACAGGGATGCGGCACAGGCTTCATCATATGCACAGGGTGATACTGTTTGCCAGGAGCATAGGCTGCGCTAATGGATGACATCATGTGTGTGGGTAAGGGCCGGTGATTTGACTGGACATGTCTGTTCCGTATGCATGTGGGTGTTGTGGAGCCCTACAGTTGTGTTTCCTGTGGGCGTGTATGTGTGCACACAATTCTGTCATTTGTGAGGCCTACACAAGGGTGTTATCGACAGCTCCAGATTGTACAGACCAGGTTGTACAGCTCACTGTGACCGGCCACGGCCACGTGTCCTGTGCCTGCCAGGGGTTGCACGGGCACTAACAGGCAGAGGAACAGAATGGCTACTGTCTGACGACACATGGCCACTGGAACCATGTCCCTGCCGGGAACATCCATGGCCACATTCACGTGGCCTGCTGTGTCCTGGTGTGGACAGCTCAGCACCAGCTGCACTGCTACTGCTACCGGCACTATGGGAGCGGCCATATGAGGTGGCACACTCACGTTGACCTGCACTAGGTGGTGTAGCTGGCCTACGTCCATGTAGCCTACGCCTCACCCCTACCAGATGTTCCAGCACAGACAGCTCACGCTCGCGGATTGCCATGCCACGGTCAAGGATTCTGACCATGTCACCCAATTGCCTGTCCAGAACATCAGCAATCTGCTGTTGAGCACCTGCCAATGCCTGGATGTTGTTGTTTAGGGTATGGATAGCAGCCCTCTGCCCTTCTCTGTTCTGCCATTCGGCACATGCCTGTGGCGCCGTTACAGTCTGGAACATGCGTCTGGTGATTACAGCTGCTGCACTATGTCCTGCAGGTGCATGTCTGCCAGAGGTCCTCCTACGAGCAGCACCAGCCACATGCCTGTGTGGCACATCTGCAGTCAGTACGCTGCCACCATGGTGTGGAGACACACTTTCTGTAGCCACCACACGTTCCTGCTCAACGCTAACAGACGCTGACTGTCCTTCCTCTATGGCCACTGGTGATGCGGTATGTGTTGGCAGCTGAACTGTGTGCGGGGAAGAGGGGGACATAGCTGGGATGACAACCATTGGCACAGATTCAGCCCCTGACATCCCTGCCTGTACCTCATGCATATGTTCATCACTGCTAGCATCTGTGGGGACACTATCAGATGGACTGCAGGAGGGTAACGCACCTACATCACCTGTGAATGCAAAGACAGACTATAAATTACAATAGACACACACACACACACCGACACACTGACACACACACACACACACACACACACACACACACACACACACACACACACGCTGACACAAACACACACACTGACACACACACACTGACACACCATGCATGTGATAGGACAGATGTCATGCAGCATGCTTGTGATACAGCTGACAGCATGCAGCTCAGACATCACTAGTGTTTGTAAGCATACCCCCTGGAATGCACACTACAGCAGGCAGGTGTCATATCATTATCCATGCAATTCACACAATCATGGTAGTATGCATGCATCCCCGTGATACACCATGTGGACCAGAACAGGATAACAGAACACATTGCTGACGTGACGCTGACATGTAATCTGCTGATGTGTGCATTAACATGCATGCATGCCTGACACAATGGTGTCCTGACACGTGTACAGTGTCGTACTGGGTATCACATTGCGGTGTTGTCCATATGCCCTACAGATAGAATGCATGTTGAGCAAATGTGCATGGGCATGGTAGGGGACTGTGAGCCATCTACATTGCTGTACAGTGTGAAGTACAGACACTGTGCCATTGCATGGCATTATGAGGCATCTATATTGCTAAACAGTGCATGATATGTACGCATTGCATATCCAGAACTGCATGCATACCCATGACATACCTGTGGATTGTGAGCCACGATGCTGAGGTGTATACACACCACATCAAACCATGCTGTGTCATGTGACAGGTCACTGGAGGACATACAGATAACACCCCTGCACGATGACTACAGAGTGTTAGCTGCCTGGCAACCATGTCCACACATAGCGGACCTGTCGCTTCACCATTTCACACATGACATTGATGTACCATGCACACAAGGTGCACAGCTAACAGTGATGTCCTATGGCAGCAAAGGAAAAGTACAGTATCTGTGGCCTGGTGTTACTGTCAGTGGAATCTGTAAAGGTAACTACTGTCATGCTATGACACAGACATCATGTTCAACACATCTTATGAGGTAGATGTCACTGACACCTCCACTAGCTGTGCACAAACATTTAAGATGTGCAGCATACCACATCACCAGTACAATCGGTTTAGTACGGCTGTAATTGGACCATGTGTGGGCAAAGTGGGACAGGGTGTATCCACATCCCATTTACTATGTGGCTACATGTCTCCAGCCATCCCCCATGGCCATGTGTGCACATGTGTTAGTCATGTATGTGATGGCCGTCTATCACACATGTCTGTGTTGTCCCATATGACATACACCCATAGATGTTGGATATGTCACCATCCACAGGCTATGCAGACAACAGGTGTATGTGTGGTATGTGGGGTATGGGTTATGGGAAAGTGTGACAATATTGCAACCAAAACACTACATGTATGAGACATGTCGGATAGAACATCACAATGTGTGAACCCATTGCTGGGGCATATAACACGATGGTGACGTCTGTGGTCTGCCCATATCACTGCTCACTGTGCGGTACTGTTTTGTGTACCACACATTTTGTTCCACTGTATAGTACATATGCCTCCATTGCAGAACACCTCCACCATTGTATGCACAGCTGGACATACATGTAGCAATGACAAATACTGTGGTGTCATGTCTGTGTGTCATTTCATTTGTATATATTGCACATGGGTGGCCTGTGTGGATGATGGGTGATGTGACCTGTATATCCATGTATTAACTGGCCACATGGTGAATAGATCTATGCTTTGACATGCCTGATACCGATGACAGTCTCACCTGCAACGGACTCTTGTCTGTGCGGCATGCCAGAGGTACCTGTATAGGGTGACACAGCAGTATGAACATTATCCATGACTGTATGACAGCCACAGGGTGCACAGTGCAAGTTAACACATTCGCTTGTACAATAGCATATAGTAAGCACATCTGTGCATACCATACCTCTCAACCTCTTAGAACAATAAATGTGGACAAAGCCTATTATGATGGGGGACAAATAGGGACAACTGTGACATATTGCTCTTACAAACTTAGAAATTTGCTAGACTAATAGGTTTGCATGCACATGTTTTTTACACGGACTGTGCAGTCGTAAAGACAAATGTATGTCATCATTTAATGACTCCATTCCTCAGCTATTTGCCAGAAAGGGACAGATATTAAGGGGAACACACCGACAATATGAGGCAGACATCTGGACATCCTGCAAATACCTGTACAGTTCAGAGGTATGGTGCATACACAGGGTAGCATAATGTAGCATGCATCATGTGTGTCCACATACCTTGCATATGTTGTTACATTACATGATGTACATTGACACATGCACGTACGTGGGATATACTGGCCATATGTTCACTACTGACTTACCAGGCAACTCCTGGCTCATTGGTTGGGAGACACCCACCTCCACGATGGCAACTAGTGTTTGTGGGAGCTGTTACAAGGGTGTCCCCAGACTGGCCAGTAGCTCTTCTGTGTGCAGGAGTGGAGGCTGGGTTGGTGGCCCACCACCTGTTCCACCTTGTTCCCTGGCGATTGCAGTGGCACACTGTTTTGCATGAAGTATCAAGTCCGTGCAGTGTCTGCGCACCTGCTGGTAGGTGCGGTTGTGGCCACCCACTTCGTTGATCCTCCTGCGTAGATCCTGCCAAAGGTCATCCCGCTGCTGTGCGTGCTGTGGCACATGGCTAAATAACACCTCGTAGTTCACATGGAAGTACGGGATTAGGACATCATCCTCCTATCAGCTGTATGCTGGTAGGAGTGTACGAGGAATTATCTGTAAGACATGATGAAGGTGACAGGTCACATTTACTGACATGTACAGTGATACTGCTGCACATACATTTCTAGTACATCTGCACAGTTATCTTTGCAAATCAACATGACACTAACACGACTGGCATGTATGTGTCACACACATGTAACACCCATTATGCATTGGATATCATCCCCATATATGTGTGTCAGCTCATTAGTGTTCCTACTGCATGTGATGTCTGTCTTCATGTGGGCATGTCTGTTTGCCTGCACTGGTGTTTCTACCTATCTGCACATGCCTGGATGTATCCACGGTAATGCTGTTGACTTTGATGCTGTGCATATGTCACATATCAGCACAGCCACAGCCTTAATGGACTTGGGCAGTGACAATGCACCAAGTGCGCATGGAAACCTGTACATGCATCTGTTTTGCTATAGACATCTACACTGCACTGTACAGCTGTTCTACATCCTGCCACGGATCGCCTGTGTTGCACATGTGATAGATATGGGACAATGGCTAGTCGGACGTCATTCGCAGGTAAGGTTGTCGGCTATAGCATGTATGGGCTGGGTTTACTAGCTGTATCCGACACCCATTACGCCACCGCGAGGGTCATCAGTGACACATTACTGATCCAGATAGTTGATACTACATCTACCATACGGCCATCACACCAAGTATGACAGGGATGATATGTGCAGCTATGTGGACAGGTCTGCATGGTATGGCGGGAGTATGTCACAGGTATGGCACAGGGATCTGTCCAGCATGTGGCCATCCTAGTCGTAGGATGGTGGTTGTCCATGACGTATGTCTTTCAAATCAGGCTATGGACATGTAGCATGTCCAACAGCATAGTGTGGCATATGTCTGTATGCAAGGTGGATAGCATGCTGCATACTGGAGGTGAGTATTGTGGAGGTTGGTATCGGCCATCCACGCATGGGCCCTACCCCTGGAGGGTGATATGTGTTCCAATATTGGTCACACTGGTGCTGTGTATGCCTATCCAATGATCTCCGTGCTCATGGATACCACCCTGTCATGTCATGGGTACCTCGGATGACTACCTAAAGGGCCAGGGAGATGTCTCCAGCTCAGGGAGGTGTACTGCACAACACCATCCCTAACACAGTGTTGATAATGTTGACCACAGCCTAGGTGTTACTTAATGGGTACAGGGGTATTCCCCTAGTGGTGTCATTGCTGATATCATCCACCAGAATGTGCACATATGTCACACACCTCACACACACAGCCCATTCTGTATGTTGTTCACAACACTGTGACAACTATTGCCCATAGGTCATGGCCATTCACATCCTCACATACACGGATGGCTGACATTTGTCTGTGTGGTATGGGCTACAATGCGGGTGGGGTACAACATATTAACCCTGGTTTACTGTCGCTGACACCGTGTGATATGCACATGTCCCTGTAGCACCTTTAGTAGTTGTGAGTCTGTCAACAGGCCACTAGTAGAACACTCCTGTGACATACAAAGGCATTTGTAGTCAAACATTCATACTGTCTTGTACATCTGTACTGCTAACATCTACATTGATAATGGTTCATGGACTTGCAGACCATACCGGGCAGTGTTCTGATGTGGTGCCACCAATCATGACTGTTGTCAGCACGTGTGGGTTGATATTATCCAACACCCTATCTGTATTGTATGGGCATGCTCGGCACTTGTTCAGAGCTTCTTGGCACATTATGAGCTACTGCTTAGTTTAGCACCCATTTCACACCAGTCCTCACAGGTACACTGTCTGTCCATACATTTCCAGCTTGCTTACAGTACAACAGCTGTCGTACACACATCACCCACATATCTCATGAGACATGGTGGTTTATACGATGTGTCCACCTGGCACGTACCACTTATATACAGGCATGTCCAACTGGCACGTACCAGTGCTATTGCCTGTCACTATGATGACTATGTTGTACATGTAGCAATAGAGCTTTTCTCATGTACACAGTCAATGCACACCTCCCAACATACAACAGTACAGCCTGTGGGGGATGCACATATGCAGCCCTGCTGGGGGTTATACTGTCACCAACCCTGACTGCACCTGACAGTCATGTGGGGATGTGCAACATTCGCAACACACCCCACTCATTACATAGTCCCACATGATCCCTACCACAGGCCACACATACGGAGACACCTTGTACAGTACCCCTCCATACTCTGTGTGGGCACCAATGGCAGCCCACATCACCAAACACAGCCCCACCAACCTATAGCCCACAGACACGTGTGCCCATCACATACAGCCAATAGGGTGTCATAACATACACAACACACCTGCCATAGGTGACTGTCGGCGGTCACACTGCTGTTCCACTCAGCAGGCTACACAAGGTGATCATCACTTACATCCTTCTGTCAGGTAACTGGTTCTGCAACATAACCTATGCACACAAGGCACAACTCAGCAGGTGCGATGTAACTGTCATTTCTCATGTTTGTGTGACTGAAGTTGTATCTCAGGGCACAGCCTACGTGTGCAGGGACATGCAATAGCCCACCAGTGTTGTAGCCCTGATGGTGTGGTCCGAGCCCTGGGGAGCATTTTGCGGTCATCCGGACCTGTTACCACTGTACAATGAGCAACTGTGTCACTCCCAACAGTTGTCCATGCTTCTGCTGTCATTTCACAGGCATCTGGTATACGTCCACTTTGACAGACCTGGTTAAACAACATGATGCTGTGGCACGGTTGACCTGCACCTGTCAGCCCTGGGAGTACGGATCACATGTTGGACTCTTGCTGCTTTTATACTGCCTGTCTTGCACAGTGTCCAATAACAGTCACCACCAGAACAGAAACTGGCTAACGAAATATGTGGTCATGTAACACAATGCTTGACATCATCCTCTGTGACACACACAGGCAAGGCACACCTCATACTGCACCACTTCAATATCTCTGCAGTGACTGGGACCTGCCTCTTGGCTTTGCAGCGCACACCTGCAATGACTGGTTATAGACAGACCGTACCTCTCAGGCACGTACCTGGACTGGCACACCCACGTCTGAGGTGTCCCCATATTCCACTATGTTGTACACACATCCCGGCTGGTTAGTTAGCACAATGCATCACAGGTGCTCCACGTGCAACTAACTGTGTCTGGAACTGCTATTCACAGTGTTACCAGCTGCGGATTCAACATACCCCACAGTTACCAGACCTCATTTCATGGTGTACTGGACAGTTGGGCTTATACTGCTGCTACTGATGTGAGACTGACTGTAACCCACATTTAACTGTGATAGCCGCACATGTACCGACACATTAGGTGTACGCTGTCCGTGAGTCATAACCTCTGCTCAGTTGGTTCGACCCTTACACACCATCTCCAAGACCAACAGTATCCTTGACCTGGACACTACCAACATGTGACTGCTGTTCCACACCTGGGGTTATCCCCTCATTGGTGGAGTCCGAACATATACTACTCACCCTTGTTAGCCACATACTGGCACCACACACTTCACAGCATACACAGTAGATGAGTACTACAACACCTACTACAGATGTCGTATGACAGCGGTACTTGACGTCATGACACACGTGCAGGTGGACAATGCACATACAAATGCTGAGACATACCCCAGTGCACTTCATTAGCATGTACATGACAATATGGATCATGCTATTCCACACAGAGCCATGATGGTACACACCAGATAACAGGCGCCACTCTGGGGATGCAGTTCCATGGACATACTTTACAACAGGTGGGGGCTGTTGCACAGTGGTGTAGATTCCCATGGGTGGAGTAACTCACGGGTCAGCCTCGGTAGGGCCATGAGATCCCTCATCACATACTCCATAACTAGCTACGTACACATTACTGCAACACATTCCGAGATGTACCACAAGGCATTATGCTGGTATGTCAGTAGTCATATGCAATACCCACATCTGCTCACACATACAAATGTCACTCTGGAACATGACAGTAACAGGTGATGTTGGCAACATGCTGTCTAATGGCTTCAATGCTAACATTACACCCTCTCACTCCCTACGGGGCAACATTCCTTGCAGGAACATTGCGGTGTACCTGCGGTCACACCTAAACAGTACTGACCTGCACTCTATATGTCCTAGGACACTGTCCCCTTGTCACCCTACAAAATCCCAGGCTGTAATGTCCACAGACCTCTGAATGACGTCTCCCCACTGGGACACCATATTCAGTAATAGCCTTGTGGTAGACATTGTGGTCCCTGACTGGCACACAGTGACAGTTACACTTCACACAGGTGGCGCCACAATGCATGACTGGGACTATTGCCCTACATACCTTACTAGACTGTTCTGCATGGCTATAGGGCACATCATCATGGACAACATTCGCTGAGTCCTTATTGTGCTCTGGTCCTTTGATGCCAGTTGGGTTGGTCCTGTTGGGGCTACAGCATGCCTCCTACACCTGTTGAACACCTTTCATACAGTCGCCAGAGTAGTTGATGATGACATGGGGGTCCACACAGCCTACATTGTCCTCTCGCTGCCTTACAGCACCGTTCTCCATTCTGGTATTGACAACATACACATCCACCTGCACATCAAAACATATGTCTCAGGATGTTATGCAAAGTGGCTAATGGACAGAACACACACACTGAGGGTGGCATACCATATCACATACTGCATTCCAGTTACACTTGGCATACCACAGTCCTCAGTCATGGGGCCCTCATGTTCGGTATATGCTTCCTTGAGGTACAGGCTATCACTGAGGGGACTTCCCTGCCTAGCTTTACAGACCACTGCATACCAAGTGCTGTTGTTGATCCACCAGCTGATACAGACCCCATCCATATGGGTGTCACTGTGACGGATACCTGATATGAACATCATGGCCTCAACCTGCATGACACTTCGTATGAACATCACCTTTGCAGTACACCATCCACCCACTCATTACTCCCCTACATACATGTCGCATTGTACGCATTCATACTACACATGTATGTTGCACACCCTCCTGTGATTACCACATTGCCACGGTGGTGTGGATATCCTTCCACGTGTCCACACTTGTCTGTACTGGGTGTGTTGCTGGTACATAGGCACCCATTGTACCTCTGAACACTGGACTTATACACACATCCATGGGTACAACACCCCACTTAGGATGTACCTTACATAACAGCTACAGCTTTACATCACTCAACATTAAAACACCATGACGTTTATTGAGCTATGACAGTTAAAGTTTGCGGCTGAAGTACAGACACCATGTCTGTACACATTTGCAGACTACATACTCAGGGGTGACCTCTGCTGCAAAGACAGGGCCCATGTCTGCAATTATGTTAATGGATATACTCCGCATACGCAACATACACAATAGCCACTGTGAGCATGATGCTCATGGATATGTGCACACATGTGACAGTGTGTGGGATGTGCTTGGAGGTTGCATTCCCAGACCGGACACTCACCATGCTTTGGGACAAGATTCCTATGTACATCACGCATGGACAGTCAGAAGCAGTGTTCATGTGATACCTCACTTGGTGGATGGTGGACACATGTACACCAGGGATCACTGCAGTGGCTGTACTGTGCAGAGATGCAGGTTACACATGGCTCTTCTGTTCACAGGACACTACCCTAGAGAGGTGCCACTGGTGTGCACACTGTAGTTGTTGTTACACATAGACTTGCCAGACTGCATGGTACCCCACTATGAACTTGTGACACTACCATAGAGAGGTGCCACTGGTGTGCACACTGTAGTTGTTGTTACACATAGACTTGCCAGACTGCATGGTACCCCACTATGAACCTGTGGAGCTATTAAGTGTCCTCTGTGCATGGTTACTGGAAAAGCCCTTCCATTTAGATTAGAGCTGACATGCTATTACAATGTCCTGTGACTACAGGCCATATGTATCCTGTTATTGTACATGCCAATCATGTTCTTCTTTGTCTGTCACATCTCTTCTGCTATTCTAGTATGGGAGTAATGTTTGCATCCTTTGCAAATGCACAGAGTGGGATTACATTATTTATTTCATCATAACTGTTTATACATAAATTAATTACATACTACTCACATCACTATACGATACCTTTGCTATGCATCATATGCCTGTGCTCCTGTGTAGCATATCTGACATATCAATCTACTGTACTATACATTACACATATGTTGCATGGTATCTCATAATCCAAAGCATACTTGCACAGAGGGACCACCTTAGACATGTAATTGACGTTATATGCCCATACACATGCGTACTGTTACAGTATATCCACATATACTATCCCCTGCTATGGCACGTACTTGTTGGACATACCCTGCCACTGACGGCAGGTCGTATGACATTGTTCTGTTTAAAGCCATCATGTTGCATCCCTTGTGGTGTCTGTGCTGCTTACCTTGTGGCCCACTGCTGGACACACAACTTCTACAAGCGTTAGTACGATCAGCAAGACATCACTACATAAATACCATTTCCCACTTTATGCATGGCGGACACTTTTATTTACTGCAAACCAGGCTATGCATACACTGACGTAACTTAATATGGAATATACTATACATACAGTTAGTGTTCTACATACTTTGATATCGTTCTGGTATTTCATCCCTATCTCACTCTTCTGTATCACTCTTTAAACTGTTGTATGGCATGAGCATACAGTTTGCATATCTGGCAAGTCATCCTTATATACGTCGATACCTGCAATATGTGGTTTACTGCCGCCAATTGGTATTCCGGTGTGACTAATTACATGCACTTCAGCTGTGCAGCTACTCCATTTGCCAGTTACATGGCAAGAGTGGGGTATAATTGAATTCTCCACTTGGGCATTGGCCATTTGCCCTGCCTTCAGGGAGATGGCCTGTATTGTGTTTTGTTGTGTGTAATTGCAACTGCTATGTGTAGAGCCAAGTGTATTTTGGAGTCATGTCCCCCGTGGATTGTGTGTGACGGCTTAAGTATGTGGTTCTACCTGTGACTGTACCTGTCATCCCACCCGTCTGTTAACGAACTATTGCAAACACCTGTATCATCGCCGTTTGTACCGTTATACGACGGATACAATTTTGCATGGTGCCTTTAAATGTGTCTCTCACAAGGTATGTTAACGGTTCAGCAGATGTAATTGACTAAGTGGATGTTTGTGCTGTGATTATGGTCTGTATTGCTATTGTTTCCAGTGTGGGGGGATGTAGGCGGGTGTACTTAGCATATACGGTTTTGTGGGGCTTGCATTTCTATGTAGTCCATATATATGTGTGTGGGCCCCTTTCCTAATTACAGTGCTATCACTTAGTAGACTTCTGTTATGGAAATTTACTTTGGGCCATTGTTAATTGGTTTCTATATGGTATGCAGGTGAGGTTGATACTTCCATACCTCTGGATGTACGGCGATATGTGCAGGGATATTTCTGAATGACCGCTATCCCGTGTATGTCTGTCCCAGATATTTGCAGTCATTGCAGTGGTGTTGGTGTCAGATCCTCTGTGGCATGGCTTGCCACCTTTTCATATGGCCATAGTTAGACACTTGTGGGTCACACAGTGGTGTTTACAAGCTGACATATAGCCACAGTCAGTACACAGGATGGCACATACTTTTATCCTCATTACATACCAATTGTTCTTGGACCTTGCCTACTTATCAGTTTGCATGTAACATTTCCGTTTATTACATACAGGCATGAGTATTTCCTGAAACTATAGCATAATATTTGGGACATATTAATGTCCTACACTCTCGGACAGTTGCCCTTTGTAATGTTTCATGTCAGGACACACCTGCCCAGGGAGGGGCTGTCCCTCCCAATGTGGGACAGGTGTTTACCGCATGACTACAGCTAGCTATACCTGCACCTACCCTAATCATCTACCTCTGAGTTGCCACCTACAGACACACGATGCGGGCACACACACACACACACACACACACACACACACACACACACACACACACATTACAGTCACATGGAAACACACATGACACCCTCAACACACACATACACAGGCTACATCACTCACAACCACAGTTGTACACGGTACCTACGTGGACCACACCGCCGGCAGCGGTGATTACATGTCCTTACTATCATCATATTGCTCGCGGTTCTACTGTTCCAGTACTGTGTTCTTTCTGTCTTTCAGCCTTCTGGTTATGCGTGTCGGTGTGTGACATGTTCCATAGTTGGAGGTATCCTATTTATTTGTACCTCCAAGGTGTTTTGAATGTCGTTGACCTATCTATATATTTGCAGATGTCAGTGACTCCTTATATATCGACATATATCATACTATCGCCCTTTTATCTGTATTATATATGTGTAGATATATTATATATATATATATATATATATATATATATATATATATATATATCTATATCTATATATATATATCTATATATATATATATATATATATATATATATATATTTATATATACATATCTCAGACAGGGGTGGTGACAGGCACACTATGCCTTTCATTGTGTGTTTGTCAGTGTATACTATGTTTCCTGGACTCTGCACGTTTGTGTCTGTACCTGTCACATTACACACCTGCCATAGGTTAAGATTACCTCCCATCCCACTTTGCGAGGGACAGTCCCTCTTTGTGCAGTTGTGTCCTGCGAAATATTTGTGAACATAGCAAATGTTCTGCCACTTTGGGACAAACATATTCCCTATAGTTTATGTAATAGTTGCATAAACACTTATTCTGTCTCTGACACACCTACATGTTACAGGACACGGAACACGTACCTGCGACCATTATAAGAATAAGCGTTTTATCTATGCAAAACACTGACGTTCTGGTTTTCATACTGGCCAGGTGTATGTGTCGGCCTGCAGACATCTGGCGTATGTCCCACATTGGTCATTTGAAATGTGGCAACCCTACCATACGTACATCTTGGCTAGCAATAGTGTTGGGTGATTGTATACGTGATTGCCTGTTCCACTCCTGGCAGTGGTCGTTTTACCCTTCAGAGCAGGCACTATTTGTTCAGGGGTGACTAATGCTGGTTTCACCTGTCCTGTACATCATTGACCGTGATCTGAGCAGTGGTCGGTGAAGCTTAGCCTTGTTTCGCGCATATCCGTATAGTCGTATTTAAACATCGCTTACCAGCTGTGGGCAACGCTTATTCCAGCTAATGTGTGCTACACATATTCTGATGAACTGCATCCGGAATGCATTACCTGTGCCGTCGAGTTACGTTACATCCCTTGCGGGATGTGGGACCGGGAACATGCAAGACAGTCACTGCATGTACCACTTGGACATCTGGGGGTTGTACACGTATTATGTCATTTTGTATGTGAAGTACACTACAGCAGTTACTCCACACTACACTCACATGGATAACTCCACTAGTTTACTAATTGATAAGTCCAGTTAATGGTATGTCCATGTGATGTTTACTGGCTGTACTCCAGCATTGGGTATGTATATCACAATTAGCTACCCCCGATAATGTGCTTACCTTCATACGACCGTGGATGCAGCATGCTGGGGTGACGAATACCTGTCATGGGTACATCCCCTGCCTTGACACAACATCCATGATTATATTTTGTGGAGCCCCTCAGTAACACAGCAGGGAATCCGTGCTGAGTGTGTGCAGGACAGTGCTTACACATATGTGCTCCAGCGATTGCCTCTGCTCCAGTAAGCAATAGTTGTTTACTCGATGTTGTGGTGACGGGATTCACTGTTTGCCCCATTTGGTGTATTGCCTCTGACAATCGGGCATGTACCTACCAATGTACCTGAGAACCTATATACACAGCACCGACAGATGCTGATAGGCGCATCTATTGTTCAGGTGTTGACATTTCCATGTTCCAGTGGCTGTTGCGTGTACAATGTTTGAGGGCTGCCTATGTAGGATTCCACAGTGGGCCACCTATACATCACAATTTACAGGTGGTCATGTTTGCATGCCATCCATTGTACTGTGTGTGCAGGTGGAGATGGGTATCAGTCCGTGGGAGCCTACACTGTCAAGGTATGTGCTATACGTTCCCTCTTTGCCAAGGCGTAGGCATATTGGGCACGCCTCCATCTGCTTACTGGGGCTGGCACAGTGTGTCCATGGCCTGGATCCCTCTGTGCCTGTGTTGGCCTTGGTAATTGCGGTGGGCTGTGAGGCCCTCCCCCATTTTGACCCTGCTGCAGCTGTTTCCACAGGATCATATTATGTAGCATGGCACATACTATGAAGATGTGGGCACACGTGCCTGGGGAGTACTGCAAGGCTCCACCAGATGTGTCCAAGCACCGGAACCATGATTTCAGCATCATGAACACACACTCTATGATGATTCTGGTTTGTGCGTGTGCCTCATTATGGCATTCTTGCATTGGTGTATGTGCATTTCTGATGGGAGTCATCATCCATGGCTCCATGCATAGCCAGCATCCCCCACAAGGTGGCCTTGTGGGATGTCCCCCCTGACAAATACCTGATACAGCTGTGAGGCGTGCCAGATATGGGAGTCATGGTAGCTTCCAGGGCTGCCAGAACACACATCCATGATAATGCCCTGGGCATTGCACATGACCTGGCAGTTGATGGACTGGAATCCCTTGCAGTTTATGTAGCACCTACCATGCTCACCGGGTAGTGACTTGATTTGTATGTGCGTGCAGTCTATCACACCCAGTACCTCCGAGTAGTTTGCCACATGGTGGAAGTGATGCATATTGCTGGCCAACTCCTCCTGATTTCAGGGGAAGTGTATATGCTCATTGGCATGTGCTAACATGGCATCCAGGAATTGGTGTAGTACCCTGGATGCCGATGCCTGTGAGATCCCCATTATATCTCCAGTTGTCCTTTGAAAGGTACCTGTGGCTAGTATTCGCAAGCTTACACATACCTTCGTGTCCACTGGGATGGGTTCCCATCTGTTGTTTCTGGTTCTCAGGCGTGGCTGGCACAGCTCTACTATTTGCTGTAAGATGTCCCTGTCCACCCTGTAACGCCCTACTATCTCCAGATCATGTAGCCCCTGGTAGGTTACCCTTGGTCTGAACACTCTTCTCCTCCTCCAAGGCCTACGGTGGTTGTCGGCATCATCCTCCACAACACCGTCGGTCTGTAACACATGCTGATGAATCACAGCTATGGCAGCTCCCAGCATGTACATTTTAAAAGTTCTCCATCTGTTTAAACCTATGGTGCAGTGTTTGGGAATACACAGGTGTGTGTTGGGTGCTTTCACACTTTATACTGTTTTGCTGTGAACACTGATGATGTCATAGGGTGTGTATGTACGATCGTGGCTACAGGGTATCTTCTGTGTTTTATTAATGGAACCACTATTGTGCTGCCTTTGGTGTTGCATTACATTTGGCTGTCGTGAATTACCTCCTGCCCTTCCATTTACATTTGTGCACATTACACCTACCATTTGCTGGCATGCATCCAGCAGCCTGCTTTCCTTTGTACTTTCCTAGACCTGGCTTATCTTGCGTAATGTGTTCTATTGCCAGTCTACTGTGGGTTTGCTTTACTCTGCTATGACAGTTCTCCTATCTTTGCATTCCAAGTCCTCCCCTCCTTTCTTTGCAATCCTATGCCTCCCCTATCCTGTTTTGCAGGTTTCTGCATGCAGGCTTGTCTACTGCCATCGACTGGCCGCCGTGAGTTGATTGGTGTTAATTGCTCATTAGTACGCCAATTACCCTGCTTCGGCATTTCCTTCTTTTCTTCCCATGACCTTCCTGTTTATGCTATTGTTTGCAGCGCGTGTATCCACTTACCGGGTTTTGGGCACGTTTCCATCCCCGTACACATGCGCTTTCGGGCACCATGTGTGCTCTCAGCTAAACGGTTCTATACCTTCCTCCCCACCCCTGTCCTGCAGCTTTGCTTAGCAATGGCCAGGGCAGATTTGCATAGCTCCAATGTGCTTACTGATACGGTGGCACACCCCTCTGCTGATGTCATGTATCACCTCTGATACACTCCTTGGTGTTATAGCGCTGCGCCTTCAGGTACATCCTTAATCTGGCGGGACGTTTGCGATTCAGTATTACCTGCCTCATTTGCATGGCATTGACTACTAATTCATAGTTACAGCACCGGACACTGTCACGGGCCCTTGGCAACCCTTGCGCCTTGCTTGTGGTGTGCCATGCCTACCACTGCGTATTATGGTGAAATCCTGATTTGTCTTACATTGCGATTTTATGACATTTGTATATATTTCCTTTGTATTCCTGTTTGCGCACACATGCCCTGTGGTTGTACTCTGCGTTACTGTGGACATGACATTAAATGTTGTTTTTTAGGTGTTGTGCATCTTTTCTTGTGCCATTGGCTGTGTATTTAGCCATTGGCATATGTTAACTTTGTAATACATGAGTCTGGTCTGCTTCCATAACTTCTATGTTCTGTTTGGGAAAATGTAAACTGTGTTTTTTGGTTTACATTTCCATGGGCTTGCGCTACGCCTGCACCACTTCAAGAATCACTATGTGCCTTCATTAGCATGGTGCAACACTGCACATGGGGTGATTTGCATACCTATGCCGAGGGCTGTGTAGATCTGACGTACGCCGGTGGTGCACGTGGAATTGGTTCATACCTGAATCGCTCTGCGGACATATTTGGCGTTATCCCGCATACGCTACGCCTGCACCTGGCGCAAGTTTCATGAATCCAGGGGTACATTTCCAGCGGTTTACAATGAAACATATAACTATAAAAATATATTAATGCAAAATGAAAGAAGATGGCATACATTTTGTCTTTAGATATCAACATATATGATGTTTATATTTCTGACTACTGACATATTTTAAGAATTACTAATGTTGTCTGATTATTAAATAAAAATAAAAAGTTATATGGGGATACGTTTAATTCCCTACCAGAGGTGGTGGACTAACCTAAACTGTACATCATAGTTACAGTGATTGTCGCTAAAAGCACAATAAAAAAAATTAGATTTAGTCATCAATTTAAAGCACCATAACCATCAATGCAGTGATTTTACATAAGCAATTGCATTGATAGTTATCAAACATATCAATGCAAAGAAGGGAAAAGAACAGTTCACCAAATTATTTCAGGCATGATTAAGCAACAATTCACCAGAAACAGGGTGATCAACCAAAAGGCGGGAAAATATTTAGGATCAACCAAAGATCTTCAAAATTTTATTTCTTCTGTTATTTCAGCAGGTGATTGTGTTTTTAGAGAAGAAAGATGAAAAGGAGCGTATGCCACAGGCCACATTTTCTTGTCCCCCGCCTTCCACAGAGTCCATTTACTTGAAGATTGGATTGATAGGTGGTGTGCAGGGGGTCAGCTGACTACTGTTGACTACTGTTGTTAGGTATAGCATAGGGGCAGATATGTACAAAAAATGGAGTTAGGGATAGGATTGAGTCAGGGAGGAGCGCTAGCCAGGAGAGAGGCTAGCAACATAGTGGAGGAGCTGTATAAGATTAAGATAAGGTGACCTTACAGCTAGCTCATCCTGGTCATACAAAACATTCTCTGGGGTGTAGAAACTGTGTGCGGCACTAAGGGCACACAAGAAAATGAGTTAAACATTTTGGGAGGCCTAGTCTTTGCAAGAGAAGTTTCTGGAGGGGTACTGGATTATGTTCATTGGTGAATGCTTGAAATACAAGCTGGAATGGGGTACTGTAACATAAAACACATTTAAAGCTTCCATTTTGATAATGGGGTAATGTAATATAAAGCAGCTTTGTAGATATAAGCACATGTAAAGCCTCCATTTATATGGACTCCTCTGAGCTGGGCAACAGTTATTACTAACTGAGAATTTCGTTGCTGGATTTGACCTGAGCATTTTTCTTCTAAACCATCTGCTATTTACTGCTACAAATGTTGTGATTTGTTGATGTTACTTCTTTGTGTGCCAGAATGTTTTGTCTTAAATTTTGAGCACCTGATATGATTTATATTATCAGAAAATGTAAATTGCCGGTGTTCTTGTCATCTAGTCAGAACAGGCATTAAAATAATTGGTTTTCTGCTTGACTGTTACCTTTTTTCTGCAGATTTATATTGCTCTGCTTTGTGTTTATTGTGCTGTAGTTATCTGTGCTGCAGCCAGTACAGATGTTACCATCAGTATAAAAAGACTGAACAAATAAACTAAGAATTGTTAAATGACAGATAACAATGAAGTGGAATTATTATCAGGACAGGCAGAAAAAAAATAATGGGATGGGTTTGGGGGTTTGTGTAATGATTAAGGTGTTTACCTCTCAAGCACAAGGTACATGGTTTGATTCTCACCTCTGGGAGTATGACTAGACTTAAAAAAGCACCCTGGGGTCATTAGTCTAGAAATCAGCTCTGGCAATGGCTTTGAACAGACAGGCATTCATTAAGTACTATTTTAGATGCATTTTGAAAATGTTACAATTATCTAATTGTATTATTTGAGAATGGATTGAATTCCGTAGTTTAGAAACAAGATTTTGGTAAATTGAGTCTCTAGCAGTATAGTTTGATTTTTATAACTAGTATGTGATGTTTATGTTTGGAACAAAGAGTTCTAGTCGCGGACTAGTGGATAATAAGAATGTTCAGAGATGGACAGCTTTCTGGTCTATGAATAAGGTTGGGGACCATAACCAGTTCTGTGACATTTCAGTAATGGGACAGTTCTGTCCAATTTAAATGCTTCAGGGCCTGGCAGTGGTGAGTTCTGTGTTGAAGGTTTGCTGAATATTTGGCCACTTTATTACATTATTCTAGTTTACCTATTGTAGTACTTTGTAAATTGGTACAAATAGGAGCAGCATAGAGAAGGGTGGTGAACACGTAGGTTTGGACTCTGTTTTCTAGCACCCTCACTCAGTTAATTTCTAAGAGTGTATAGGGCAATGAGTTTATCGTGAGTTTTTTGTTGTTGTTGCTTGTTTTAACTGGAGGTTGGATTTCATATTTTCATCTATGTACACACACAAAGTAATTTGGAGTACGTTACAAGTTCTTTTTGTTTTGTGCTGCTGAATGAGGTTATGGTAAACATAACTTTTTGGGGATCAAGGTTATTTTGGAGAAAACAAAGTTAGCTTGCTTTTTTGACGTTTAGTAGTAAATGACTTTTGTTCAGTCATACGTTGATGACATTAGAAGATATTCTTGTAGTTCTTTTGTGGTTTAGGCAGAACAAATCAAGGCTGAGTCATCTGCATATTGCACCATGGAAGCTTGCTTTCTTGTTGTGTGCAGTCATTTATAAATAAGTTAAATTGTAAGGGTCCAACGACTGAACTTTGGGGGACACCTACTGTTATTGATAGATAGGATGAGATATCATTGTTCCATTTGGCTGTCCTACTTAAAAATTAACTATGGAACCAGAAGACAGAGATGAGTCAGTAAGTTTGAGGGACGAGAGTTTATCAAATAGTTTTAGGTAGGACACAGTACAAAATGCCTTTGATGGATTTAGGAAAAGAGCAGAGACTAATTATCAGCAATTCCATGTTAACAATGAAACTGAGGGGAGAGGTCAGTGGTGGTACTGTGGTGAGGGAAAAACATACAGAGTTGAATTTAGGAAGCTATTTCTAGTGGTATGTTTAATTAGCTGGTTTTGAATGCATTTGTCAAGTAGTTTGTCCAGGGTGTGAGAATAGCTATTGCTCTACAGTATGTGATATCAGTAAAATGTCCTTCTTTGTGTAAAGAAAGAATAACGTTTTTTTTTCTTCTCCACAGTATTGGGACATAGCATTTCTTGACTGATCTGTTTTTTAAGATGGAAATTGGGTAGCGCAGGGCATCTGCTGCCATTTTTATGTATTTAGTGATCAAGTTGTCTGAGGTTAGAGTGGTTGGTTTTAGTGTGAGAAGTTATCTTTGCATGGTAAAGGTGGGAACTGTTTGGAAGAAGAAGGTATTAGCGTGGTTGTTTATTTGCTGTTGGGTTTGAGTAGCAATAGGGATAGTATTATTGATTAGAGAGGCTACTGTCTTTGTGAAATATATGTTAAATTGGCTAGCAATGTCATGTGAATTAGCATGCATTGATGGAGATGGCTGGCTAATATGAGCTCGGTTTAGAAACAATACTTGACAAGAATATTTCGGCGTTATTTTGGTTGGTTGATTGGAGGTTTGTATAATATGATTTCTTTGGCATATATTTTGAAGTGATTCTCAGACATCTGAAATTCTCTTGATTTTTTTTTGTGTTTTTTTATCAAGTTTCCATTTTTTTCTAGGCCATACTTCTTTGTGACATGATTTGTTTAGTATGGCTTCAGGGGCAGTGAACAGGTTTTGCTTTAAATTGTTTTGTTTGGACAGGAGCAAGTTCATTTAAGATGTTTAAGAAACTTCTACTGAAGTCAGTTACAGCTTCATCTAAAGGGAGAGATTTTAGGTTGTTCCAATTACATGATTTTAAGTTGTTGGTGAGAGTTTCTGTATTAATGGATACCAATTTACTCAGGTGGTTATAGCAATATTCTTTTTGAATATGGTTAGATTTTTTTTATGGAAAAGGAGGGAGATACTCACTTAATGAGTCTGCCAAACTACCTGAGAAAATTATATTATTTGTAGAGAAATTCCAGTCAAAGGTCGACCCTCTACTGCTATTTTTGTTGTATCTAGAGGCAGCCTAATTAGTTGGATAAGACCATATAATTTAAGGCATCTATTAGGAGTATGAAATTATAGGGAACCACTCAATGTTAAAGTAATCTGGTGGATGTTAGAAGTTTCCAGCAGAAAAGATCTTCAGCTGTGTTAAAATTTTTGCACTGGAATGTAAATTGCTATAAAAAATACTGATTTTTGGTTATTAAGTTTGAGAAGGGGGACAGCACTTCAGCATTCAAGGTGTGACAATTATGCACATATTTACACAAAGAATGCATAAGTAAAGTCAATTCTGTACTGGTTGTTTCCTTTAATTTAATAATTTTATAGAGCTTTTCTCCTTGGCCCTCTGTTGAAATTAAATAGCATATCCAGTCAAAATTTTCCCAAAGACAAGATCAAATTAATGAATTAATAAAAAAAATACAGGAAGTAATGATCCTTTGTAATGGTAGAGGGGAGAGTAATGTGTGATCACACAAACAGGAAAGTATGACTATAGTGTGTAAACCACAGTACTAATGGTATTCTCTCTCTCTTACCTTTTACTTTTCCTCCCCCTTACCCTGCCCTCTCTGCTTTCAATCTTCCCATTGTATCATCTGCAGTCAAAACATCACCATCAATCAGTTGCTTCAAGCAGCAATGGAAGTAATAGCTCTCATCCTCTTACGTCCCAAATCAAACACACACCCAGAAATAATCAGGGACACATTTTAACTTATCAGCACTGTTACCTTGAGAAATAGACAGGATAAGTGAATATGAATTAACATGTATTTTCAGAAGTAAAAGAAGTCTATAATTCCAATTATTGTCATTGTTTATTAAGTGTAATCCAACCCATTTTCTCAGAGAATTCCCAGTTTTAGGAGAGATTACGAGGGTTAAAACATTTTGAGACAAAACCAGGGACAGTTGAGAGATTTACTGGGACTGCAATACACGGTAGGCAATTTCACTGTTTAAACAAATGGACATAGAAAATGGTAAGTCAGATCAGAAGAAATGAGGAGAAAACAGTTGTCCTCAGGAAGGAGACTTATTTAGTCTCTGTTGTGACCCCGTTCCCCTAACACATCTTTCACCCTCATAGTAGGTCATCATAATACTCTATTCTATTGCCCACATCACTGACTTTCCTTTTTTGTTCTGACTCTTCCTTCCACTATGAACTACTGTTGTTTAATGACATTGTGTTATGAGGATCCTTGACCTCTTGGTTAGGAGAATAGAATTCTGTCCTTTCTGGGTCAATCATGCCCCAGCTGGTTGATTACTTTATGATAAAAGACATCAGTCAATATAAATGTAATTGCTGTCTGTGCTAGGGCTTAGAATCTCCAATTATCCTCCTGGAAGATTTATATAACACATTATTATCACCCTCTTCTTCCTACCATAGTCTTTTTTATTCTCTTCTCCTATCTTTCATTTTTCTATCTTGAAGTTTCTATGGGCAGATATGGAATTCCATCTGAATTCCTCCCTTTCTCTTATCAAACATCATGGTACTTACTCTGTGTTCTGGCCCTTCCCACATCCTTGTTGTCTTCATGATTTGATGCTCTTATGCCTTTCTGACATCACATTTGATATCCTACTTTATGTAGATTATTACTGCACTTTCATCTTAACCTTCATGTTTCTATGACACCAGCAATGACCACCATCTCTTCATGCATCAGTGCCTACAGCTTCTCATCTTTTTATGTGGACTCCATGTGTTGCATAATATAACTATCCAGCCATGCACAGATCTGCTTGCTTCGCTGTAATGCCGTGTGCCTCTTTCCTTTTTTGTCTCTGCTTGAACACTTATCCTCTCTTCTTTATTTGAGAATGCCCTCTTTCCCTTCCATCTTAATTTAAAGTTGCAATTACTGAGATGTACCTTTCAAATTTAGCTCTACCACCATAACTTCTGGACTAATATGGATCAGTTCCTTAGCATAGTGCCAGCCACTTGGCCAAGGCTGTCTGCCTATCTTCCTGCATCTTTTAGTGTCTTCTGTCTTGTCCCATACTGTAATAAGTCATTATATTCACATCCACTTCAGCAGTAAGTCAATATACTCACCTCTGCTACTTCAGCAATTCATTATATTCATAGATCTTCTTACTCCTCTGTGATCTAGATGATGGTATAGACAATGTTATTTATTTATTTATTTAGTTAGTTAGTTAGTTATTGACTTTTGTTTATCAAGAAAGTCTGACTGCATAATTTTATCTGTTTTCAGTGGCAGCCAAGGTAGAAAAGCTCCACAAATAAAAGAAAATACATATACATAGGTGCAAATTTACATCATGTTGTAGTTTATTGTAAATACACAGATTAATACAAATATTACTACACATATTACATGTAGAATAATAATGTACCATTATTAAAACAAGATAAATACAATTTATTGTTTTTTCGTTTTTGTGGAATAAAAGATTTACGTGGAAACTACTTGGTTTTGGCGTTTTCCAACAGCTTCTTAAGCCTTTTTGCCTTTATGCACTTTTGGTACTTGCATTTACAAGACTTTGAAACACGCTATTGTTTCGGAAACATAAGACAGTTTCTGAAACGCATTCCTGGTTTGTAATCTTCTATAGTTTTTTGGTTCCAGCTTGGTGTGTCCTCCTGTTTCTGAGTTTACTGGACTGTTTTTGCTTCATTTGTTACGTTTTGCTATGGCGGAAGAACCACCAGTCTCGGACCTTTACAACACACCCCTTATTTTAAGGGAAGACAACGACGATACACCGGTCACTCGTACTGAATTCAACAAAGTGTTAGCGTTGCTCACGAACATAAACAAAGCACTTACGGGTCAAACAAACCCTGAAGTTCCAGATTCACCTTTCTTTCCGGGAAACCAACAACAAGCAGTTTTGACTGAGCAGAGATCCTTTACTGCGCAGGAGCCGAACGGCACCGCTGGTATAAGTTATAATTTAAGAACTGGTTTAGTACAATCACAAGAAGGAAATTCCAACAACAAGGCACCGAATGGTGGAGTTGCAGATAAAACCTTTAACTTTAAAAAATGGACAGAGCTCCAACCGGAGTTCAAGCAAGGTACATTTCATAACAACACGCAACAACTTGACATAGACTTTGACTTTTTTAGTAACAAGTTGTATACGTATAAGAACTGGCAACTTGAGATTAATTATCTTAAGGAATGCATCAATGTTAAGAGAGTACCGAAAGGGCTAAGAAGCTATAAATTTCCTAACAACGCTACTGTGGGTTCTGTGTTACACACGCAGTTATTAGAGTTATTTAACCGAACTGGTTTAGAAATGCTTGATTTAATGGTTAAAGACTACCAAAATAAATGTAATATTTTACTGGATGAACTAAATGTATTGAATGACAACATTGTGCAACATAAAAATTTCCTTAGACACAAAAGGAAATATGACGAAGTTTTCTCTGAGGTAGATCAGCATTGCTTAAAAGTCATTGATAGAAAAATTAAAAAACTAGATAGAGACTTGCTGGAATATAGAGAGGGGAGGGCTTACCCTACAGGGTTGAAATATAATAAAGCTGCAGGAACCAATGTAGAAGAGTTTGAGAAAAGAACAGTGGACCAGAATGTTAGAAATGCATCTAACACTGAACCTTTACGCAGAAGTGAAAGGTTAGCACAGAAGGGTAACAATAACTCCCCGCAGGGTTTTTACTACCCCCAGGGCAGACCGATGGGGAGGAATTTGAATGCCCCTTACCAACAGGGTTGGGGGAGGGCCCGCAATTAAATCTTGAGATAGACAACTCTAATACTTGTGATACTGCATCAATAACTACTGACACAAACAACATAGTAGTTTCTTTAAATAATTACAGCATTTACAACTATACGGACCTGGATATCACCCCTGTCTATTTTGAATTATTCACCAAAGGGTTGAATTACATTCCAGCTAGACCTACTTATTTACCGAAATTGCTGATTGAATTAAAACTTTTTGTCAGAAATTTAAATCTCTCTCTCTTTTTTAAGGGACAAAGTACAACAACCAGTAATATTACCAGGTCTAGCACATTCAACCCCCCCCCTGCATCCAAGTTTAAAAATTTTTGAAGAACTAATAGAAAAAACACTCAGAAGTAATCTGGTAAATAGGCATGACCCTTTATACAACTTTAATAAACAGTTGGAAGAAGTGATGGATTTATTAAAAAGACAAAAAATCAGGGTTATGAAACCAGATAAAGGGGGTGGGATGGTGCTTATGAACCTACTTGACTACGATAATGCAATGCATGATATACTACAGGACACTGAGACATATGAACAGGCTTCTATTAATGAACTAAATGTTGCACAAGCTAATATTAGATATATTTTAAATGACCATCTACTTCAAGGGGTGATAAATGAAGAATTATTTAATTACTTGAATGTACCACATCCTAAAACTCCTATATTATTTGGCATACCTAAAGTTCATAAAGGTATTATACCTTTGAAATTCAGGCCAATTGTCGCTGGAGCCAACAGTATTACAGAACCGCTAGGTAAATATGTTGAACACAGTATTAAATCTTTGGTTTCCAAGCTCCCATATGTTTGCAGAGACTCTTGGGAATTCTTAGCTAGCATTCCACCCAACATTTGTAACAAGGATGTACTAATGATTACAATAGATGTAGTTGAATTGTTCCCAAGTATACCTCATGATATAGGATTAGACTGGTTTTCTGACATCTTAATTAATTTAAGTAATCTAAGTAACAACCAGATCAACATACTTATTGAGTTTATGGGAATCATTCTAAACAACAACTACATCTTTTTCAATGGGGAATTCTTTAGACAAAACAAAGGGGTAGTTATGGGCTCCCCCTGTGCATCATCGTATGCAAACATTGTACTACACAAATGGGAGCAAACTTTCATACACTCTACTAAATGGAAAGAACAGATTTTATTTTATAAACGTTACTTGGACGACATATGTATCTTATGGCAAGGCTCCAAGGAGACATTTTTGGAGTTTTTCGGATACATTAATACAACTACTGATTTTTTGTCATTTACTTATGAACTTAGTAGTAATTCATTACATTACTTGGATATTTTTCTAACCAAGGACAGAGAATGTGAACATTTTCAATCAAGTATCTATAGGAAGCCTTCTTTTTCAAACACATTTTTACATTTTGACAGCTCACACCCTAACTACACTAAAAAGGGAATAATTAGAAGTCAATTGATTCGAGCATCTAGAATATGCAGCACGATAGAAGCTTTCATGGAAGAAGTTACATCCTTAACAAAAATGTTGTTAGAAAGAGGCTATCCTATACAGTTAATTAAATCAGTAACAAAAGAAGTATTAGAGAAAAGAGATTCTAAATTTCCACCCCTTCTTAGCAAAGGACTACCACTTCCAATAACTAACAATAAAGGGCAAAATGAAGTACAGAAAAGTTTTATTTATACATACACCAATGATTCAACATATATAGAAAACACCTTGCATGCCTTTTGGCCAATATTAACAATGCAGGAGCAGATTAAAGCTTATTTACCTAAAACACTAACCTGTGTTAGAAAACGTGACATTAACCTGAAAGGGATGTTTGAACAAAATTCTAACTTAAGACAACTGACGAACATTGTTTCCTCTCATAGAAAGAATGGTACATATAAATGTGGTACGTGTAAACAGTGCAATTATTTATTAAATGCTGCGGAAATATTTTTGTCATCTAGGAATTGTACTTTAAGGACACCAGGATACCACAATTGTAACACAGTGGGAGTAGTGTATTTAGGTATATGTACATTCTGTCAAGGTTTCTATGTAGGGAAGACTACTAGAATGCTCAAAAAAAGAATTTATGAACACATATATGAGATAGAGAAAAAGAAAACTACTAACGCATTCTTTAAACATTCCTTAATATGTACTAATATGACTTTAAAATTCTTTGTCCTGGAACGGGTCACTATTGACCCCAGAGGAGGTGATTGGGAAAGTTACTTAGAAACCAGGGAGTTAATTTGGCAATTAAAATTGGATGCCTCTAAAAACCCAGGAATGAATGATAGTATTAGTATTAATAGCATATTGAAGGTGAAAAGAAATAAACTATAAGTGGTTTTTTAACATGTATTCTGAGTCCATTTTATAAACTTTAATGGACACAACACGAAACATACTATAAAAGTTTTTTTAAAAAAAGAATGTTACAAATTGATTTGTTTACATATGAATTTTATTTGTATATGAATTTAATTTATAAATGTATAAATTATTAAATGAAAAATTAATTTAGATAACAAAATAACTTATACACAAATGTATACAATGTATGTAAACTAAATATTCAGTGGCACATTTATAAGATAACAGTGCAATGTTTTTAGTTTATAAAGCCATTCTTTAAGAGAATATTTTTAATGATTTTATATGTAAGTGTATGAAAGTATTGTTGAATTTACTAGGTATTTCTTATTATTCCTTTTATTATTTTTTATTTTCTACTTATTTTTTATTTTTATTTTCTCATTTCAATAGCAATTAATGAATTTTGCAGCATGTAGTTATATAAGAAATATCAACTTATACTTGTAGTACACAAGATTTACACAGTGGATGAAGTTTATTTAATAGCTTCACTAGAATTTTAAAAAAGATTAAGCACTATGGCACTTTAACTGTTGATGGTATTTAAACTTTAATTGCTAAATTGGCTTATTAGCCTGTGTATTTAACCAGCATGGCCACATTCTCATTTTAATCTTGAAAAAGCCTGGAATTGTCCAGGCGAAAGCACTTGGTTCACATTGGATTGTTTTTTCGTTTTTGTGGAATAAAAGATTTACGTGGAAACTACTTGGTTTTGGCGTTCTCCAACAGCTTCTAAAACCTTTTTGCCTTTATGCACTTTTGGTACTTGCACTTACAAGACTTTGAAACACGCTATTGTTTCGGAAACATAAGACAGTTTCTGAAACGCATTCCTGGTTTGTAATCTTCTATAGTTTTTTGGTTCCAGCTTGGTGTGTCCTCCTTTTTCAAGTAAAACAAAAACCCTGCGGCTGGGTGAAAGTGCTTGTATTTATCTGTGGAATAAATTATTTATTGCTTTCCAGTGCATCCAGACCATTTTTTCAGTTATTATAAATAACAAACATTTAAAGCTCAGCATTTCAATACTGCGCTGCTTATGTAAATTTGTCAGAAGAGTTGACAACTGCTTTTAAACCCCTGACTGATCTAATTGCTTTGTTTTGCTATGAAAGGGGAGTGTTAAGTTCCACAGCTTTCTGTCTTATCTATATCAGCTGCTGTATTCCTGACATTCACAGAATTAATTGCCCATCTAAGATTGACAGCAGTGCCTGACAGGATAAACTACAAATTTACTTGTGTCTATGACATGTCATGCAGGTGGAGACTTATTTCTCTGCAAAGTATGTGAGAAGGTGAACTTAAGAAAACAAGTAGGTGGCTTTCCCTTCCTTTGACTCCAATGCAAGGAAATAAAAGTTTTAAAAAGTACAAGCAGGTTTCTGGTACCTATACAATGCTGGAACCATATTGTAGGGAGAAAAGAAACTTAAAGATTGAGCTAAACTATAGGATACGTTGGAGTTTTCCTTTAACTAGTAATACATAGAGCAGATAAATCTCCATGCATAACAAAGAATCATGATTGTCTCAAGACTTCACTCTCCAGACGAATTTCTTGCCATCCATGTCTCGAACACATAATAAGTGCATTATAATTGGTGACCTGATCATAGTATTCTATACCATGTGGCATTGAACTGTATCGACAAGTTATTAAGTATGAGAGTGTATTACTCATTCATAGAACAAATATCAGAGTTGAAAATTCAAATAGTAGATATGAAGGAGAAGAGGAAGAGATGGAAGAGTTAGAAAAAGTCTTTGTTACAGGTACTAAGTGGAGTGGCTATGGGAGGCAGGTAAAATAATACATAAATGCTAGATTAATAGTCAGGAAAATAAGAGCAAGTGAAATAAAAATAAGGAAGAGAACAGATATAATGCATTTTTGGTATTAGAGGAGCAGGAGCTAAAATTTAAGCCAGAGGAGCAGCAAGTGCAAAGCCAGGAGTCAGAGAGGAATTCTTTTAGTTGTAGCTTAAATAAATTAATGATATATATTGCCATGATTAGTGCAAGGGTCGTACTCCATACTTTTCTATATATTGATTACAGACTTTGCAGTTTTTATAAGGCAAAGTAGATTTTTGTCAGATGATTGAAGGTGATAATTTGTGAGTTAGTGGTGGAGAGCTTAACTTATAGCTGGGCAGAAAGTATGATTAAATATAAGGTTGTGTGTTAAGAGAGGATGGGTATAATTTAGTTGGTAGGATAATTCTAGGCAATTTAGAGTTGTTACTGCAAAGCACTAATGTGTTCTGTGACTTGTATGAGATGCAAATCTAGTTATCTTCTTGTAACATTATTCTAGTTCAGATTTTAAGGTAACCTGGAGGTTAGTCAAGATGGGAGAACCATATACTAAAGAGGGGAGTAGGCATATAGTAGCTAGAGTGACTCTGGTGGATACACAAATTAATTATTTTGACTCTACATAGCATTCTTAGTTTATCTGGGATTTTTTATATTGCTCTGTATGTGGAAGTCAGTGAGGTTGTCATCTAATGTATCCCCCAGCAGCTTTGTAGGGGACACTACTTCAGTCGGTGTATTGTTTAGGGCTGTGATCTTTAACTTATTTTTCACATAGGTAAGTGGCTTGGGGTTGGTTTTCTTTGGATTAGGAATGAGTTATTGGTTACAAAGCCAGTTTTTACCAGAGTTAAATCATGTTGTGTAATATTGTCTAAATTTTCTAGATTGCCTGAGAGACAGATAAGGGTGGAATCATCTGCATACTGTACAACAGATGTTTGTTATATGGAAATATAATAATTTAAAAAGATATTAAATAAAAGAGGACCAAGGACATAGACTTGTGGTGCACCTGTAATGATGGGTAGATAAGGGGAAGGAGTAGGATTCAATTTTACTGCCAGGTAGCTTTCTGACAAGCAATTATTAAAATATAGAAGAGCAGGTTGCGAGATACCAGTTGTTGCAGGGGTTTTTTTGCGACACATTGTTGAAACATTTCAGTAAGTCTAGGAATTAGGAAGATAAGAGTTTTATCCCTGGCTTAATTTATTTTATCTGTAAAAGTAAGAAGGGCAGTTGTTGTGCTGTGGGCAGGTCTAAAACCATGATGAGTATTGGTTAGTAATTGTTCCTTTACAGATGCTAGAGAAGGTGTTTATGGACACATTTTTCCAACACTTTTGAGGGGAGATAATATGGCAATGGGTCTGAAATTAGATACCTCAGTTGAAGTGCCATCCTTATGAAGAGGGACGCTATGACATTTTTTTTTTTCAGATGGTAGGATATAGGATTGCTGTACTAACCTGTTTATCAGATTAGAGACTGGATATGCAATAGCATTAGCAGCAATTTTAAGGTATTCTTTGGGAGGGTTATTAGTAGAGTGTCAACAGGGTTTAAGTTTGGATATTTTTCTGTGAAGGAGGTGTTTAATTACATCAAAATAAAAACAAAAAAATGATAAAAATTATATATATAACAGACAATTGCATTCACACCAATGGTGCTTCAACCGAGATTCATTTGAATTAAGAGTATGTTCAGCTCTTTCACCACTCCCCCACTGACCTTCTATGCTTCATTTTTGCTAGATCTAGAATATGTTAGACATGGATCATTTATTGGCAACAAGACATTCCTATCTCAGAGACTTCCCATACTCTAGAACAAACTACCTATCTATATCAAACAAAGCTCCTCATTAGCACTCTTCAAGAAAAATTTTGATGATTGGATGGGAGATAGGAAATTCACCCCGGGGATCACTTCTGTTGCTCTGCTTGACAGGGGCACAGGAAAATAATTTTCTTGGGTGGCAAAAGCCAGGGTACCATTTGGCTAGGCTTATATAGGCCCTAGGGCCAATAGCCTAGTACCTACCTATGAACCTATGAACCTATGTGCTCTTTGCTTATATTTTCCTCAGAGGGACATCTGCTGTTCACACTTTGCCTGATTTCATTCAATAAATCCTGAGCAAACTTTGAAGGGCAATTGTTAATAGTGCCTGAGTTAATTACAGTATCACCTATGCTTCCATTGATCTTACTTTCACTGACATACTTAGTAGTGTTCATATTACCAATCCTAACACATAGATTTGCCACTTCAGCCATGGTATTTTTAGCATTAGCAAGATAAATATCCTGGATTAACTATACACTACACCTGCCACTGTCATATTTTAGACCTATTTAATTTAACTCCACCTGCAATGACATGCCATTAGCTTTAAAGTTTGTACTGGCAAATATTACAAGTACCTCTACCTCAAATAAAGTGTTGGTGGTACAATAGGTATCATTCTTGTCCTGAGTGGAGAAGGCTCTGGGTTCTATTCCCACCCTAGGCAGATACATTTCTGACAGTACAATAAAAGGGGGAGATTGCTGTCCTTTGGATGAGATGTTAAACTGGGGCCCCATCTGCCTGAGTTGGTAGTAGCACAGGTGAATGTAAAAGATCCTATGGCACTTATTCAAAAGAGTAAGGGTCCTTTATTTACACCATTACATAGAACTGTACATATTTACATGATTGCATAATTACTTATGTAATTACAGCCTTATACAGTCTATTCTTCCATCTTAATGCATCTTTCTTCATACTAGTCCCGTGCTCTATTTTCCATAACCACCACCAGTGTTTTCTTAATATTAATAGTATCCACTACTCATTAAACCCAATGTCATTTAATCTCTCATTCCAAATTATCCATGCTACATAAAATAACTTTTGGTCAATTTTTATTTTGTTTCTATTTTTATATTCACATTCAGTCATATCTACAGTTACATTACAATTATCATTTAACTCTCAAAAAAATTCTTCTTTACATATTTTCCCATAGTTTCTTCATCCATTTTGTATTTCAGAAAACATCGTATCTGTTTTTTTCTTCACCACAATGCAGACACGTTCTCTCACATTTCTTTTGATTTCACTGGTAATTTCTTTATTCCCAGTCTCCATAAAAATCCTGACACTCTACTTTATTATTATACCACTTATTTCTTTCCTTTATGGCTTTAATCATATCTTCCATTAGATTTTCCAATGGGTTAACACAACAATGTTGTACCATTATATTTTATACCATGTTTTCCGATCTTCTTATATATCATCAGTCTTTTGGAGGGATTCAATAAGCCCTACATGGTCATTTTTTACTGCTGTGACATGGCAACAAAGACATTTAGATTCAGTAAGCATTGTGTAGAAGTACGCACCCCTGCCCAAACAGGTAAACACCTTGGCATGCTCATTACAACATTAGCAGCTGAACTGCAGGCTAATCAACCAATCCAACATGGTGGAGATATTCAACAAGCCATAAAGTACCCATGTAAACTCCAAGTTGCTTTTTCCTGTGAATTCCAAAACATTTGGAATACAGCCACAATAAGAAGTCTACACAGACAGAATGTTAGGGGCTGCTGCTGTTTTAATTCATTTATATGTGCTACAGGCTGAAGCCAATGCTGCTGCTGTTGCTAATAGGCCTAGACTGAGAAGAAGAGTTTTCAGGCTATGGTTAATTTTTCAAAACCTACATGATGTGGAAATTTTAGAGTGCTACAGAGTGGACAGGGACACACTACAGGAACTCTGAGACCTTTTAACTAGGAGCCAGAGACAACTGAGTGCAACCCATCTCAGTGGAGACAAAGGTATGTGTCACCCTTACAATCTTAGCTATGGGTATCATTCAGAGACCAACAGGGGAGATGCTGGGGGTGTCACGGGCATCAGCATTCAGGATCCTCCACCAATTCCTTACTACTGTGCTCCAACTTGTCAGTGACCACATATATCTTTCCCATAGTTCTGAGGAGAAGGGCAGAAATATGCAGGAGGTCTTCCATCTACCACACTACCCTGAAGTACTGAGCGCCATAGATTGCAGACACATAGAAATGAAAACACCACCTGGAGAACAGGGAAGGCTCTACATAAACAGAAAGGACAACCACTCCATCAACTGCAAATTCATGTGTAATGCCAAGGGAATCATCTTGGATGTGTATGGTGGGAACCCTGGCAGTTGCAGTGACTCACATATCTGGCACACCTCCAACTGTACCACACGTTTGCTGTTGGGGATCCCACAGGGTCATTTACTGGAGAATGCAGGTTACACACTGGAACCGTGGCTGATGATACTCATCAGAAATGCATGCACACCCACAGAAGAACTCCATAATGAAGCACAAGCTCAAATCAGACAGATAATAAACTGTATGTTTTGGCTGTTGAAGTCATGGTTCCAATTTCTAGATACATCTAGGGAATGCTGAAGTACAGTCCATGGACATGTACAGAAATCTTCACAGTATGTGCCATGCTACAAAAAGTAATGCTTAGGAAATAGCTTTAGCAGGATCAGCAAGGGAAAAGGGCACACCTCCCATCACCAAGGCCAAGGGTGGTCACAGCCACAGGCAGATGAGAAGTCAGGAGGAAAGCACCAGCCGTTGTGTGTATGCAAACATAGATGTCCTCGGTATGTCCTTGCACTGGCTAAGAGACAATACATAGCACATGTCCTCACCACCTAGGGGCCTAAAACCTTTCTTCTACTCACATACATATAGTGACATTGATGCTAGGCAACTCATACAACTGTTACCTCCACATGTATTGGCTGTGTACTGCTTGCATCGGACAGAGTCAGCCCTGAACTAAAACTGTGGCAACTGCTGGATTTACAAGATAAGCCCTGAACTAGGACTGTATTGTTTAACAATATGAATGTGTAGCATATCCTTGTATTTCATTACTTGGTACAATAAGCAAGCAAAATGTGGCAGATTTGTACAGAAATTACCTTAACATGTGACAGCAGAGACTTATTTGACTTATATGTGTCCATTATTAAGTAGTAGGCCTCAGGCATCAAAGATTCAAACAGTCATATGCCTCAAAAGTAATGATCACTGCATGCCCTCAGTTTAGTACCATATGTTTGTACTAGAAAATCATTAAGGGAGAAGTTAGAAAATAATGATACACATTGGGGTTTCTGACTTCACAGCCCTCACAAGATCATTCACTATAAAGTTGTAATATGTTGATGCTATAAACTGTCTAACTTTCTAAGGCCAATATAAGTCAAAGCTACAATTACCAGTTCAACATAACAAATGCAGATATACTACACACTACATCAGCTATGCACCCTGAGCATCAGGCAAAAAGCTTATGTATCCTTAGATCCAAAAGATAGAAAACAGGCATATTGCACAGTTAACATCACTTGCACAAGGTGTTGTCTGTGGGGGACCAGGAAGCCTAGGCTGACACAAAAAGTCGGTGAGTGTGTGTGAGTAAGAAAGAGAAGCAGGCAGACATTTGGATAAACCAACAAATGGCCATTGAGACAAAATGAGTAATCGGTGTGTGAGTGTGTGTGTGTGTGTGTGTGTGTGTGTGTGTGTGTGTGTGTGTGTGTGTGTGTGTGTGTGTGTGTGTGGTGTGTTTGTGTGTCTGTAGAGGTCCTCCAGGTGAAATTGGTGTGTGAGTGTCTGCATGAACACAGCCAAGCTCTGTGCTGGTTATATATCTTAAAATGTCAGACAGGTGTTTGCCATGCATGGTAGAGGTGGCAGTTCATTGTTGTCATCCCCAACCATAAGAACTGGTTCTGCCAGGAGTTGCACTAGCATGTCCACACTGAAGGTCAGATGCAGTGCTGCTACCTGAACGTGACTAATGTCTGCTGCACAAGCCCCCTTCACAGAGATGCCAAGGAACACAACCCCATGGCCTGCTACATTTGGGTGGGGACAGCACACTCACCGATGGTGCACAGAACTACTGTCAGTACGGGACTGTGATCAGTCACTGCCTTGTTGGCTGACAGCAGATGATGTGGCTGACCTACATCGATGAGGATGCCATTTGCCTCTCAGCAAATGTTCCATAACAGACAACACTCATTCCATGACAGATACCTCTCAGTCCGTCACAGACACCCCTTGTTCACACATGTCATTCATCTGATCCATAGAATTGGCAAGACAATGGAGACAGTCACGTATGTCAGACTATGCCACATCTACAACCCTAAGCATTTGTCTGGAGCACCTATCCTAATGTGTCTGTACCTCCATGCTAGCCCTAAACATGCACTGAGTGGCATGGGAAGAGACACCTGCACTTGGTGGAGGAGGAATAGCAGGTACCCTCCATGCACCCCTATTAACCCTCTGGCATGGCATCTTGCCAACACTTTAGATACAGCCAGAGTCAAGAGACAGTGAAGCAGCAATAGCCACACTTTCTTGATCAATTTCTTCACTCTCCATCTGTCCAATATCTGAGGCCTCACTAGAATGGGTAGCCATAGGCCTACTGGCTGTGTCTGATGGAATTGCAGGAGATGGCTCTATGTCAACCTCAGTGTCAGATTCAACCTCTGCAACCCTCCCCCAGCTGTGCCTCAGTTTGGCCACCTTCACAATCAGTGTCTACTGATACACTGGCATCAGATGGCAGAGGGCCCAGACTCCCACTGTCATTATCACCTGTGATAAAAAGCAACAAACACAGGATAAATTAATACCTACACTACTATAGTTCAATATATGCTAACAAAGTAACAGTGCTGCAACTATTATGGACAGTACAGCAATATACACAGCAGGCATGACATCAACAGCACATACTAAAATATTTCTTTAAATTGCTCAGCAGTACTGACATAAAAATGTTTGGCTTACCATCTGCAGATGAGATACTTCTCTGCAATTCAGACAGCCCTGGAAGAAGTTAAGCAACAGGTAAGGGCAAAATCATCACAATTAACAGTAATACAGGGGATAATAATTTTACCCCTTTATATGTCCATTAACTATACTTTCAACAAGAATTTGGCTGACAACTACAACCCAAGCTAATAAGTGTAGCAATCTTCAATCCCCCCACCAAAAAAGACATACTATATAAAAGTAAATTATTGATTTCAATTTTTTTTTCCATACAACAATATTCAGCTGTTGAGATACCAAAGCCTATCTAGAAGCTCCTCCTGGGATGTGCTTGCTGTCTTTGAAACTGTTGCTCCAATATCCAGCACATGCTGCACTGCACTGGCATGCGAGCTGTCTGGATCCCTGTCTGGATCCCTGATATTGGCCAGGAACTCTTCACTGGGTGTTAGTGTTGGTTCCTTAGCAGGCCCTCTCTCAGTAACCATCTGATCATGGCCCACTGCAGCTGCTGTCCTCCATGCAGATGTGATCATGTCAGTGGCCCTGTGGTGTACCTGCTCATATGCCCTGCCATGGCCACTCATGGCATTCAGATCATCCACTATCTGTTGCCAAATTTGCATCCTACATGCCATATCTAAGTAAAATGAAAAAGTAGTATCCGGTCTGGCAGCAAAAGAAAACCTTTTAATTAAAATAATCCAAAGTACAATAAATAAAAAGCAATAATCCAGGTAAGCGCTTTCATTTGTCACACTGACAAACTTCTTCTGACAATAAGAAAATCACTTCCTTCTGTTAAAACCATTTGAAATTCCCTCCTTTTAATACTATTGGTCCATTTCGCAAAAAACATTATGTCAGCAAATTGACAGGACATTCCGACATCATGTTTTTTTGCAAAATGCTTTTTATTTATTGTACTTTGGATTATTTTAATTAAAAGGTCTTCTTTTGCTGCCAGATCGGATTCTACTTTTTAATTTTACTTGGTTTTGTGTGGCTCTAATTGCAAGTTTGCTACGTGCCATATCTCCCCGTCCCCTTTCCAGCTGAAAAGCACCATGTTGCTAGCCTACAGGCATCCACTATAACCTGGTTCTCAGCATTGATGAAGGGGGGTTTCCAAGGATTGACATGCTTGGGTGGCATACTCCTAGGTGTCCTAAAAGACAGCAGAAGGATAGTACATGTAAGTATCACATAACTACAAAATAATTGTTTCCAAATATAACAGAAAAGATAGCCACTCAGTATTATCCACTGGAGAAACATACAGCAGTCTACAGATGTGAAATACCATCAACAGGCAGGATGCAAAACAAGGAGTGTAACCAGAGCACCATATCCTTGTTTGCTTCATAATAGTAACTCACCTTTTCTACCCCCCTAAAAAAATAACAGTATACCCTTGTTTGTGCCAAAACAGTAACTCACCTTTGCTCCCCCCAAAATATCAGGAAAATGACAGATTTTTGCTAACAAACCATGTTTGAAATGTTAAAAGTGCTATCAAAGGAACTGTCCCTGAAACATTTGCACATATTTATCACACAGCATTACATTTTCATGTATTGGCAATCATGTATACCTCTGAAATGGCTTGACAAACATAATGATGCCATCAGTACACTTTTAACTAATGAACACAGATAAAAGTGTAAAATCCATTGCATCAGAATTTTCTTAAATACATTCCAGCATATGCAGTATGTAGCTGCCAAAATGGAAGCATACCTTCTGAAGTTCAGTACTCCTTTGTACAGATATGTCCTGAACAAATAGCTTATGTGCAGTCTTCCCAACATAAACAAGTCTCCTCACCATTAATTTTTCTAGCCACACGGTTTCCTTTTTATATGGTGTAGATTCAGTGCTGTTAGTAAGATGAAGATGCAAATGAGGTGTGAACTGATTACAATTGCTAAATCCAAAATACTTGGATCCATGTATAAGATGTAAAAATAGTAGAGGCACTCCCTTAGAATTTGGTTTTAATGGATTGGAAATGTTAATGATTAGTGATTTGGAGAAGGAAAACACAACAGTACTGCAGGCTGTCTTGCCTCCACTGGGTGTGTCAGGTTAGATCAACAAAGTGTAAGGCTGGAAATGTAAGTAAGCAGCACACAATTCACAGGTTGTGTTCCTTAATATCCAACCTGTTCTTCATTTGCTGACAACTACATATGATATTATTTCAACTTAATATCCTCACACATTTTAAGGCCAATGATATAAAATGGATTCCACAGATTACTGGGTAGATAAATGAATAATGGCCAACAAACACAGAAATATAAGACATTACTGCATATTTGGAAGCAGTAATCATGACAGGTTGTGTGATCACTATGTGCACAACATCCAAAAATAATAAATGTGCAAATAACACTTGTATGGTTTGACATCACTGTAGTTGCTGTTACAGTTGTTTGTGTGCAGATTGAGTTAAATTCTTTGTTGCAAAGCTGTTTGTGTGGCAAAGAGGGATAAGGCACCCATCCTGTATTCTGAAGGTGCACTGCAGTGAGAGTTCAAATCCAGATCTATGTAGACATACTTGATGTGCGCCATCATTTTCTTATGTGTATGTCACAAGTTGATTTTCCTCATTTCAACTACTTGCCCCTTTTTTCTTTTTTGTCCTTTTCTGTCTATGTTAGTCTCATTATTTTTTTGGGGGGGGGGGTAGTGTTTGCACTCTGTGGTGCTTAGCAAGATCACGGGAATGGAGGAAATGAATGCTGGGTTTAGCTGTGCTTATCTAATTTGTGCAAGGCATGGCAATGCACAAACTGGACAACAGCCCCCTCCCCCCAGTGAAGCAGACAGGACCCAGACAGTCAAAAATAGAAACCAGATACATTTATTTAATGCTATTAGGCATCACACAAACCTGGTAAGCAGAAGTGTCTGGTGGTTAACAGCGAAAACATTAAGAATGATTAGCAAAATAGGAAATCTTATATAATTAGTCTTGTGGTAGCAGGTGTAAGTATAGATCTGGAGTACACATGGTCCTGACTTCTACTACAGGGTGTGCAACCTTTTTTAAACTGTTGTGACATTGTAGTCTATAGCAATGAACTGAAAGATAGACAAGTGTTATTTCAACCTTCTTGTGGCAACAGGTGTTAAGTGTAGGACTGTTATACACATGGTCCTGGGTAGAATACAGGATATTCCATACACTTTTAATGTTGTTCCACTTCCCATTATAGTCACACTCCCTTACAACACTTGAGATAGTGGAGCTGATATTAATTATATGTATGAGGGCTGACACAGTAGTACTGTTTCAGTTATTTATTTATTTATTTAGTTATCTATGTATTACCACATTTATTATCAGATGTACGACTGTGGGTATATTGTCAACTAGAGTCCTGTAAGTATAATTCTACTGTCTGGACTGGCATGACCTTCACATTTGATTAACACACATATACAGCTGCCTATACAGCCAATAACCTTGAAATTTTAATTGCAGTTATGTAATGCCTTACTGATGCTCTCCACTTACCATCACGCAAACACATTGCTCGGGGGGTGCGCACCACCAAGCACCACATTTGCGGGATGGTAAGAGGAACGTAACAGTTTCAAACAGTGTGCACACCATGAGTAAACATGATAACTGGAATTAGCAGAAAAGCATCAGTCATCATTGTTGTAACCCTGTGGAAGACATGGCAGTTGTTTGCGGGGAAGGCCAGGTTTAGGGCACAGAGGTGGTGTGTCCAGGAGTCCAAAATTTTACTGCACTCCTAGTTAAGAACTACAGTGACAGGCTTCTGCAGGCTCTCAGTATAAAAAACGTTGACAACAACTGGTTTGCTGCTGTGGACTTTGTTTTGGGTTACCATGCATTCTTTCAGTGCAGTATATAGTTCCGTATTGCACTGACTTGGATTATTCATCTCTGTGGTTTGTGGAATAAACTTTGGCATTTTTGCTTCACCATCTACATTTTATTTGCGTTATTGCTCCAGTTTCCACCCGAGTGCTTGGTACTGGATTGGATATTCTTCTGGCTCTCAGTATAAGTCAGAGGCTTAGCATAGTTTATCCTGGGCTGTATCCAATGCTAGCAGTATTCTGCGCACTGGAGAGCAATGTAAGCATCATTATAATCATCTATGGTGGAGGAAGATAGAGACTCTTGACCACTGAATCAAAGAATTTAAGATGGAGGGCATCCCACCCCTGTGTAAGTATCACTCACAGAGAGTACTTGTAAGACTTTGAAAGCTGAATACAGGCAAGACTAGTATTCAAAATGGTCTTCTGTTCTGTTTTTTTCCACAGCTGCCAGTGACTGTGAGTGCAATGTCCGAATCCATGGGACAAAATTGGTGAGGATGACAGTAGCATGTGGTATGTATGCAGCAGAAGAGTACTGTTATTGTGGCATTAAAAGTTAAAGATAGCTTTTTTGGTAAGTTATACAGTTGTGTCAAATTGAGCATGTGTATCTCAACTGTAAAAGCAAGTATGAATGCATTAGTCTGTTGCACAAACCAAGAGTACAATATTGGACTTTATTTAGAGGTTGTGTGTTCAAATACCACACTTCCCAATTAAACAATGCTGTTAAATCTTCAATACTATTTAAATTAAATTAAGCCCTTTAAACCAATAGCAGAAATGCCCTCCTGTAAACTGTAATCGGTATAATTGGAACCCACATATGTGCAATATGCACATGTCAAGGATTACTTGCTGCAATCTGTAGTATAGTGTGCATCTGTTAGGAGGTGGTAGTCTTCAATATAAAAGTTAGGATAATAGGGTCACATGATTGTATTAATGCATTATATGTCATATATGTAGGTATTAATCTTATCTCTTTTTTTCTCTTGCCCCAACACATCTCACTTTTTTATTTTATTTCATTTTTTTATTTTAGGCATTTTTTATTTTTATATCTTAGTTTCTTGCAAATATTAATTATTATCTTATTTTATATTTATTTTATTTTTTTTTTATTTTATTATGTGTCATCGAAAGGTGTCCATGTCATCCATGTGTACCACATCACTAAATGTTCTACAGCACAGTGGGGTATGCCTGTCTCACAGGATCCACCCGCCCCCTCTCCACCTGTTCCAGCACTGATGCCAAGCACATCTGTAAGCCAACTGGGCAGCACTGTCTCTGCTTCCCCTGCACTTCCTGCACCCTCATGTAAGCTTGTCCCAGAGGCTGGTCCAGTGGCACCCTCCAGGAGCAGGAGTGGAGGTGGTGATTTTATCACCTGCAACAAGCTGCCAGAGATGCTGATTAGGGTTGTGTGCCGCACAGTTGGTGCATGCCTACGCCAGCTGGAGAGGCTGCTCTCCCTCATTAGGAGGAGGAGAAGGAAACATCAAGCACTCCACCCTGCAGCAGAGTTAGATGACAGTGATGACAATCCAGTGAGTAAAGATACAATTCTCACTGTCATACAGCTTGACAACTATGGGTTTAGGATGTCCCCACCCTCACCTCAACTATGGTGCCCTCCAACCATTTGTGTCCATCACCATCCTTGTCTCTTGTCTTGCTTGTCTTGTCTGTCTGCAACTGCTTCCTCACCTACCCAACATACCTGACCCAGACATCCCTACGTCCCTTCCCCAATATTCCTCTCTCTGTCAAAAAAAAAAAAATGTCTCTTCTTGATACACTTGATTTGGTCCATTTGGCTAAACAACATGATTGTGTTGTGGTCTCCCATCTCTCTGGAGGTGACAGACCAAATTCAGTTAATATTTTCCACATATGTTCACTTTACACTGTGAAAGAAATGTATAGCTATGGTTCTTTCCTACATCCTTCTTGCATATTCCTGCCCTGATTTCCCTTTGTTCACCCCGTTTGCACCCCATTTCACCACTGTCCTATCTACTCCATTTCACCTCTTTAATGCAATTTTGCATGAAGGTGTGCATCATGCACCAACGTACAGCAACAGTGAATGGCGGCAATGCATTTATATGTATTTAAAAATATTATATACACCCATATTCAAAACCAGTATCATCTGGCCTCAACAACGAATGTATCAATGCATTAACACGTGCTGCCACACAGTCAGTTAAGCAGCAGGTGTATTGCCTAAACTCAGTATTAACTGTCAGACTTTAGCAATGCTGCTCTCGTTTATGCACTGCTTAGCTATGTGAAATGATGTGTATCTCGCATGTATATGCACTTTGCTAACCATCATACAAAACCCGCTGCTTGCTGTGCTATGGAGATGTGCATATTATGCTGTACTACTGATGTTTACTGTCCATTTCCTGTGTATGACATGAAATTACATGTTGAAACATTACAAATGGAGGGGTGTGTCTGGTAATATGCAGAACTACAACTATTGACTCATATGCCTAAAAAGCATTATCTACAAGGCTAGGGAAGGAATCAGCATGGACCTTATCCACAGGGACATAGGTGACCTTCAACACACCTGACCTGACCCATTTTGTTTTTGTCAGGGGTACATCCTACTTATTGAACCTTGGGAACATCTTGGATACTGACCCCAAGGACCTGGATGAGGGATAACAGGACATACCACCTATGTTGAGTTATCCAAGTCCTTTGAACACTACCCCCATTCATGTCTCATAGTGAAGATCTCCCATGTGGGAATTAAGCCATACAGTAGTGGAGGGATAGGCAACTGGCACATTGACAGAACAAATACTCTCAAAGTCAGGGAGTACATCTCCACCATTAGTCACTTACCATAAGAATACCACAAGGATCTGTGTTGGGCCCTCAACTGTTTGCAAACAACATCTCTGAAACACAGGCAATGGTAAATGGCCTGTGGTTTGCCAAGTTTGCAGATGACTGTTAACTGAACACACTAATATAGAGTCCCCCAAGATGGTAATATGTTATAGAAGGGGGCTGCCACCCACAAATGACTGGTACCAAACCCACAGACTGAATGTTAAAGCATACAAGGGCTCATTGCCCCCATTGGCAATGAAGTATCCCTTCTAATTATGATATACATAGCACCTCTCTAAGCTCAAAGACAGTGTTGTGAGACTTGGGAACACATGTTGATAGCAATCTACACTTACATCGCTATGTGTCCTTAGTGGTGACACACACACATGTTACATATGGACATCACATCCAAGACAAGTGTGGTCATACCTCTTCTGTACTCTACCCTTATCATACCACTAATTGAGTACAATGGTCCCTTCTGTCTGTATCTCACCAGACATCTGCAGCAATTGGAGAAGACACAGTATTGTTCAAAACACCTCACAATCGAAGTAAAAATAAAAAAACACACAAACAGCCAGCACTTCACCAATATCTTACTTTCTTTATTTCCAGCGATCTGGTATCTCGGCAATTCACCTTCAAGGATCACATTTTAAGACACAGTGTTGTGCCTAAGAGACTCCGGGGACTCCAAACATGACATACATGGAAAGAGTGAAAGGCCTGTCACTGTACTCAGTATCATGCAGATTGCTGACACATGAGCTATGGCAACCTACAGAGCAGTCTGAGATCCTGCCCTACTGGAAATGCTAGACATCTGCAAATCAAATGGGACAAGAATAACTTGATGCATGGTTCTCAACCTAGCCTGTAACATAAACAGAACATGCTGGGGAGACAGATCTATCCCCCAGTTACTCTCACCCCTCTGTAAATAGGATCCCACTGTGTGTAAAGCAGTGCTACTGAATGACCCACTTCAAGTGCAACCTTGACTGCAGGTAATTGTAAAGTCACCTCTGGGGTGGGCTAGTTGGTACTGCTCACAAAAGTGTTCTGCTAACAACAAACATCCAACTATGCCCAGTAAGAGTACTTGTGTTTTTACACAGCTAGGCTTCTAAACACCATAGGGCCATTAGGCTAGTAGTGTCCTATGAATCTATGAAGTTATGAGCCTATGCAGGCCTCCCAACATGTTGTCTTCCACATGGCCTGCTGATGTCATCTACTATAAGTTCACCTACACTCTTAAAAAATCCAACTTGTGCCATGGCACTTGCATGAAGGATTGTATTCTGCAGTTCTTGTACTTATAGGTAGGGATACTGTTCTCACTGCAGTCAACTGTGTGTGTGTGTGTGTGTGTGTGTGTGTGTGTGTGTGTGTGTGTGTGTGTGTGTGTGTGTGTGTGTGTGTGTGTGCGTGTGTCTTTCGACATAAGAGCAGAAGTGTGTATCCCATGTATGCCACAGTTACTGCTCTAGTACCCAGGACTGACAGTATTTTGATGCTTGCAGAGGTATACACATCCATTTCATGCAGCCCACCCAACATCTCGTCCCCCACATGGACTGCTGATGTCATCTGAACTGTGGCTGTTGAGTAAAGTAGTGGGTTCTGTAGTCTGTGTACTTAGCTGGGGTTCTATTCTTACTGCAGTCAACTCTGTGTGTGTGTGTGTGTGTGTGTGTGTGTGTGTGTGTGTGTGTGTGTGTGTGTGTGTGTGTGTGTGTGTGTCTGTGTGTGTGTGTGTGTGTGTGTGTATGTGTGAGCTGTTGCTTGACATTACAGAAAGAATTTTAAACTAGCATGTGGGACACTGTTATATTCCCAAGAGACACTGTTGATGTCATCATCTATAAAGTGTTGCCTGAGACACTCCAAGTCAGAGCTGAGCTGTGGCACTTGCCTTAAATACAGAGGTCTGTAATCTATGTACTTAGATGGGTAGGGTTCTATTCTCACTACAGTCCATGTGTGTGTGTGTGTGTGTGTGTGTGTGTGTGTGTGTGTGTGTGTGTGTGTGTGTGTGTGTGTGTTTCAGCTTTTGCTTGTCTTACAGACTGCCTTTTACACCAGCATTTGGGACACTGTTATTGCCATATTCTCCTCAGCAGACACTGAAGATGTCACCAGCTATATCAGCTTTTTAAATATGAAATAATTCCACCAGGACAAGGTCAGACACTGGCCTGGAGGCCAGGCAAATGTCACCGCATCTTATACCAGACACCGGACAGATTTCACTCTGTCCACATACATCATAGCATGGTTTGTAGGCCCTGTGCTATCTTGCTGAGAAATCCCTGTGGTTTCTCCAGCTGGTGCTTGTGTCTGGTGAGGTACATGAAGAACAGACCATTCTACTCTATTAGTTTTCTGATGAGGTTTGATTACAGTTCTGTCGTACAATCCTAGTATCCTCATATGATGTCATAACATATGATGTACAGATCATAGGCTTTCAACACCACTGTGGATACTTGGTAGTTGAAGTTCAGACTGCTATCTACATGTGTTCTGAGTGCTGGCATTACTAGGTGTCAGCATAGCAGGACTGTTGCCAATGTTGTCATTAACATGTAATTGCACTTTTCAGACAGACAACATAAAAAAGACACAGTTCTGCATTTAGTTGTACATTGTGCACCTTTGTCCCTACTTATTTATCTGGGTTAGCTCCTCCTATACTACATTACCATTATTGGTGGCTTCAATGATTGCACCCAATATACAAGAATGAGCAAACTTGGTAAGACAGAGGCCATATACTTTACCCTGAACTATCGAGAAATGGAGTGCAAACAGTGAAGGGCCATACACAGATCCCTTGGGTTTGCTAATGGTGACAGCTGTACTGGTACAGGTTGCTTTACCCACTTTCAAAGTATGTGTTCTGTTGGTGAGCAAACTGGTTATCCATCTACTGATGTAAGGGTTAATCCCCAGCTGGTAGGGTTTCTGAATGATACCTGCATGGGGGATTGTGTCAAAACTCTAGGCCAGATTATGATAGGCAGTATGCACTGTCTTACTTTCATCTATCCCTATCACAAGGAAGCAATGGCCTGTGACAACATCACAGATCACCTATGGCATGAATCAGCACATACACTATCCTGATATGGTTGAATGCACACTTCAACACACCCTCCACACAGACTATGTTCCCATACAATGGTGTGCATCAATATGCATCCATCTAAGTGGAGAGCACAACAGCATGTATAGAGACATTGTGACCTCCTCAACTGTGAGGTGGACTACTATGTGATCATGGACCTCTTCTGCATGCACAGTAGTCATATTCCCGCTGTGTGCAAGAGACCTGTGTAAGTTGTTAATGCTACATCATGTCTGTTGTATCTGATAGATGTCCTCAAAGAGGTCGAGGGCATACATGATGACAACAGTGTCATCCTGTGGAACTTGATCAGGTTAGGCATTTGACCCAAATACACACTGAGATATTCACTCAATATTGTCATATGTGGCCATAAACAACTATATCACCAAATGGGTAGACCAGTGTATCACATATCTGGCATCTCACTATGTTGAAATGTGTGACATGACCTATATCTCAGGTCCAGTGAGCAGGTTTGTACATCAGGGGTGTCTGCTAGGCCCTTTCCTATCAATTAGATAAGTGATGGGCATCACAGTTGACATACACATGCTGTGTCCACACAGCTGACTGAAGGACTACAGAATATGGACAATCATTGAGTCCAACTGTGATATTACTATAACACAGACAGCAGCAGTGTATAACAACCAATGCTGTCACAGACATGATAACACCTGCAATGAAAAGACACATGAGGGGATTTGTTAATTCAGGAAACAAACATACCACCCAAGTATAATGTGGATCACACCCTATAATCAGACCAGTAGGTATGTGACCCTTGTGCTGGAGGAGTAAGTGTTGCATCCACCAGCATGTGGTTACAGTGCTGACTAATCCCTTGAATGTAACACAAGTACTGGTTATCTGAATGACATCAACATCTGAGGCCATAATGCCTTCATGATCCCCAGCCTTCCTCACAGTAATAACTGAGTACAGTGCATTCTTCTTCATGTACCTCCCTACCCATCTTCAAGTGATGTGTAACTGATGTATACCACCTTTGTCACAGTGAGATGTCACGCAGCTTATTGGCCATACCTAGGGATTCTTTCTGTGGAATATACATGAGTGTCTGATGGTGCAGAACACCAATCAAGTTGTTACAGAGATGCATGTGTGCTACCTGTTCTGCTTATGCACACACTACATACATAGATGTCTGACAACAGCAATGGCATGTATATCTTTCATGCCACTCTAGATTGTGCCATAAATATATGCCATGCAGAGAAGGCAACTAGCTTGCATTGCCCATACTGTCACATACTGGTATAGCAGTGTCCCGACTAACCTCTAGCATATGTTACAGTGCCAGTATAGTACTTGTGTTTACCCTCATAGAGTGTGGCTGTATCATAATGGGTCTACCTGATAATACCAAAAGCTGGCATTGTCGAAGATGGCCCCCACCTCCCCAATTAAATATACCAACTTCAAGATCGCCCCACAGTTTGGGAAAAGTCATAGTTCACCTTCATGGCCAACAGGTTACTTACCCTGGGAAGAATTTTGTTCATCCAGTCTGTCAATGAAGTGGGTTTTTGTGGATGTCGTCTCGATGAATCTGTCTTCTATGATGTCGACTTTCAATATTCTCAGGTAGACCCATCATAATAATTCAAGTGTGTGCGAGCATACTCATCTCTTATCACCATAAATCACATATGTTATGTCAGAAGCATGGGATTACTGATGGCATTATTCTGATATTGTCCATGATTTTGGCTGGTTCTTGTAATGTTTTACATGAGCCTTTACCTGTGTCCACCTTGCTGGAGATCTCTGCTGGGAGAGCACTCATATTCAGGCATATCACTCTACCTCGATTGTATGTCAGATCCCTGATAAATATCCTCTGCATTATTCATGTAAGGATGCTTATCTCACACAGACATCCTCCCCATTGTTATGTCATCTTGTGTAACAGTCACATAAAACGCATTTTCACTGTAAAGTCCCTACTGTACCATATAGATATGTGCTTGGTGCTTCTGCTACAACAATCTTCCATTGACATGCCCTCTTCTGCTGTACATGTAGGAATTTCACCAGTTCTCTTTTCCTGTGTTCATTCCTACAATTCATGTGTGTGTCCCTAGTCAATACACACACTTCCCCTGAGTGTTCATTTTACATGGCAATCCATGTCTCATTACAGATCATTTGCACAGCTTCAGTACACAATGCCAGGAATGCGATATCACAATGCTCATCAATGTAGGTACAGTGTCCTGTACTGTGTTTGGACCATATACTTCACATTCATATCTCTCACCTATCCAGATATTACCAGGATGCCCAGGTATTTTCCTTATCAAATTTTGGCTTTCTACCATATCACTGGGAACATCTCAGGACTGATGTGAGTCAATATTACATGCATTTGAATTCATGACTCTGAACTATCTTGATTTGTTCACTTTTTGTCTCATATTTTTTTTTCCTTATAACATTTTGGTTATCTGGCAAATCACTGGCAGACTGAAGTCAGAAACTGATGACAGACATTTGAGTTTCAAACATCATGTACTTCAGAAAGTGCATGGTACTGTACAACCTATTATTCCTTCAACTTTCCAAGTTTGGAAGACCAGTATAAAAAATTTGTCCCTAGTGTTGGGCCTTTGTTCCCCCCATTATTTATGGCTTTGTTCAGATTTCTTGCTCTAAGAGGTTGAGAGAGTTTCATTCTAACATATTTCTATGTGACACCTATGTCAAATATGCCCTATTTCTGGTTATTTGTCCCTTCGTTATGTTGGTTCCTGTGCAGATGTGTTGCAATAACACATTGACAACTATCTGTGATGTCCTGGTGATCATTGTGGCATTCCATGCAAATTTGCGGACCTTAGTTGCTCTGCTTTACCCAGAATTGATATCCACATTCACTTACATGGTTTCCTGGCCAGCAACACTGTTGCTAGCCACGAAACCTGGCTCATACAGATCACACATAATTAATATGCATTGCGCACTTCTGCTTGCTGTGTACTGTTTGGCAAACATGTAAACTCTGTGAAGACTTCAGTTAGAGCCCAAACGGAGTTTATTGAATCCCAGGGTTTATCTTCCACATTTTTATGTTTTCTTGATAATTTTCTATTTCTTCATTAAGACATTCTTTTTCTTTTAATTTCTTTTTATTATTTCCCCAAATTTTTCATACTTGGACTTAGACTTAAACAGTCTTACTAGTTAGCTTCTTATGTTTCTCGTTTATCCATTTTACTATTTTATACAAAGTTAGTGAAGCTGTGAATACCACTGGATTTAATAATCTCATTCCTCCTTCATCTTTATTCATATGTAATACACCTCTGTTTACTGGATTTAATCTAAAATCTCATATAAATGTAAAAATTACTTCTAATAATTGCTTTTCATATATTTTCAAAATCATAAACACACTTGATAAATATGCTTTCCCACTAATATTGAATTAATCAAATTAGCTTTTTTTAAATGATAATCTGTATGAGTTCCATAGAAGGTAATTTTCTTTTAATTCATTACATTTTTTTTCCAAATATATTATTCTTCCTTCTTTATCACCAAAATTTATTTCCAATTCTGAAATTTTTTTCACAGCAACTTGTGCTCCTTCTGTCTTTATCCTATCTCCAAAACCTTTTCTTTTATCTTTATTAAATGTCATACCTATTTATTTTAAATGGTTTACTACTGGCATTTCGAATCTGCTTTAGTCAACCGTTTATAATGTCAACCTGAAATGTGGAATTCAGAATGCAGAAAAGTAAACCAAAGCGAAAATGAATACATCGATAACCATGGTTTGAGACTCACCTCCTGTTATGCACATTAATGTACCGTTAAACTGTAGCATCAACGGTACATTAATTCTACTATTTTGCAGGAGGGCTACACTCCCCAGAACCCCCATGTGGGGGCCTGTGCCCCCCACACCCCCTGCAAATTAAATCTACCAACTCCGAGTTCACACTGCAGTAAGGAAATGGGCTAATTCCCAGTTCCTCACTGAACTGCAATCACCCTACACAATGTCATTCCCAAATGCTTGACTTACACTACCCATTCGTTGTAGTATAGTCAATTCATACGGGTTCGATATTCTGCTGACTTGAAAACTGCAAGTCAACCACATGCCAGTCAACCGGTGCAGTTTCAAGGTTTTCAGAGTAAACCATTTTAAACAATCTACTACACAAAATATAACTTTTTTCATCCATAGACTTTTAGATATTTTAATTATATCACCTGTATATGTCATCAAAAACTGGAATATCTACATCTGTCTGCATTGCATACTTTGCATTTTCCATTTTACAATTTACCTTATTTGAAACCATATTCATAACTAAAGCAAATAAAATACCACTCATAGAATAACTGTATCTTATCCTGTTACTCATCAGTATTTCTTTACTTAACCAATCATTTACTAAAATATTTTTTTATTACTGTACCCTGACAAACAAACTTTCTTAATTTTATTACTAAAATTATATGCCTTCATTAATTCCCATAACATCTTATGCTCTGTCATATTAAAAGCTTTATTAATATCACCTACCTTAAGTTTTATATCATCTGCTCTATTTAGAATATCATCCACCATTTCTCTACCTTTATTAATTCCTGACATCCCTTTTCTTTCATATCATATACATTTTCTTCCATTCTATTTTCCATCTTATTTTCCAATCTTCTTTGAAATATCTCCATAGATATGTTATAATCCATATTATTTAACACTAATGGTTTCCAATGTTATATCTTCATTTTCATCCTTTTTCATATACATTTTAATATTCCACAACACAATTCCTTGTAACAAATACATTCATTAACCATTCATTCAGAATATGTAATAAATATTCTTTTTGCCATTCCGTTAAATGTTTATACTTTTCATATCCTATCCTTTCTGAGCCTGCTGCCGACTCTATATTTACCTGTTGCATGTTCTGAAAATTGCTTTACTTTGTTTATTTTGTTACATTATTTCTTTTTTCTTTAAACTTTTTTTCATGCAATGAACTGCAAGTTCTATAACGTGTTTGTTTTGTTTTTCACTCTCCTTCTTATTCTTCAGTTCTCTCATTATACTATTCTTTTTTTACAGTTTTATCTAAGTATGCTGACACTTCTTCCTTTTTTCCTTGTAATAAATATTTTTTGTATATAATAAATCCTTAATCTTTTCATAATTTCTTCTGTATAATTCTTTTTCTTTATTATAATACTCTCTGTCATACTTTTCTAAACTTCAAGAACATTATCAGATATCATACATCTCTAAATATCTTTCTTTTTCTGTTTTTCTTGTTTTCTCTACCATTATAGAAAACTTTTTTTACTTTTTCTTTTAAATGTAATCCACCATTCCAACCAATTCATATAAAATGCCCTCATAGTAATATAATCGTTCCATAATGGTATAATTTTCCTTTTTCATTCCATTCTTTTTATTCCATTTCCTATGTTAATATAGTCTTGATTTTCATTTATCTCCATCCACATTGTTTAAATGATCTGAAAATACTGTTACAACTGCTTCTCGAATGCCCAAATTCTACCTTGGGTCTCCCCGGAAAAGAGGCTACTAGCCTAGTGGCACTAAACCAGTTAACAAAAGATAAATAAAGTATCCTGGGGATTCAATAAACTTTGTGTAGGCTTTGCCCAAAGTCTACACAAAGATTACAAGTTTGCATGGTGAGCAGTAGTGCTAATTACATACTCATTCCACGCACCATGGTTAAATGTAAACAAGCAAGGTTTTTTGGCTAGCAACAATGTTGTCAGCCAGGAAACTGTATAAAGCAACATGGACAGCAGCAGACATGTAAAGCTGTTTATGTATGGGCAAACTAGGTTTGTAGGACTGTGTGAAATGCCACAATGATTACCAGGGTTAATCCTCTTCTTTTGGCTTTTCCCGGTTGGGGGCCGCCACAGCGGATCACCTGTCCGCTCATGATTGGCAATGGAGTTTTACAGTGTTGAGTTGCCAGCCATGGAAGGCACACACATGCACGCACTCACACCTAGGGCCAATTTAGAGTATCCAGTCCACCTACAGCATGTCTTTGGGATGTGGGAGGAAACTGGAGCACCTGGAGGAAACCCACGCAACCACAGGGAGGACATGCAGACTCTGCACAGAAGGCACCCCAGCTGAGGATCGAACTGGAGAACCTCTTGCTGTGAGGTGATAACGCTAACTGCTGCACCACCATGGCAACCTGATTACCAGGGTTAATAATACAGCAATATATATAGTGCAAACCGATTCACTTTAGAAGCTGGAAATACTGAAATATCGAAATTCAGTATTTCAAGCCCATAAAGTGGAATCCTGAAAATAACAAAACCTCAAAAGCGCAAAATTCAAAACCTCGCACACTGGAGATTTTGAATTAGCTCTTCTGGTATTTCACTGTGGTTGTGGATTCAGGTAAGTGTTTATTTGTTAAGGGTTTTGGGTAGGGGCTGTGGTCTGTGTTAGTGTGTTTTGTTGCTGTGATGTGTGTGTGTGAGGGGAATGTAGCTTGTGTGGTGGTGTTGTGTGTGTGTTTGTATGTAATCTGACCTCGGAGTTAGAATAGTTAAGTAGGAGGGTGTGGGGGGCACAGCCCCCCCACATGGGGGGTTCAGAGGGGAATGCCCCCCCCACTTTTATGTAGTAGAGAGCTTTTGTTTGAGTGTGGGGAGGAAGGTGTGTGTCTGTGGAGTAGAAATGCTAATTCAAAATCTCCGGTGTGCAAGATTTTGAATTTCGCGCTTCTGAGTTTTCGTTGTTTTCAGGTTTTGACTTTATAGTCTCAAAATACTGAATTTCGATATTTCAGTATTTCGAGGATATAATGCATATGCAGTCCAAACACATTAAGTGAAAGTGTATATAGTGCAGAGTATTGTGGAAACCTATTTCAGGCACACTGAACAAAGTTGTGCAAATGATCAGTAAGGATACATAGACTGCACTATAAATAAACAGTATGTGTATTGAATAAGGACACTCAGATGAAAGGTAGCAATGAACATAGGGAAATGGACAGGTGAAACATGGTAATGTTCAGCAGATGAAAGCATGTCAATGAAGACAGTTCTAACATTAACACTTATCACATATCGACATGATACAGTACGGACTGCAAAGTGAATGTATATTTAGAATGTACTGTCACCCAGGATGATGTCACAATATAAACAAACATGATCAACTTGAACAATTGGATTAGTTTCTGGTGTCAATCCAGGGGATCCAGTATCTCTTAGCCTGGAATGAGATGGTATCCTACAGCCTAGAAGACCCAGGTGCACACCATCTCAGATGAAGTATCCTGGGGATTCAATAATCTCTGTGTAGGCATTTCGCAAAGCCTATAGAAAGATTACATGTTTACACAGTGAGCAGCAGCATCTGCACCTGTGTCTTCTAGGCTGTTGGATACTGGCAAAGGTGCTATGCCACCCCCATAGTGCCTTTTTTAGGCAATGTCAAAGCAACAAAAGTTCTGATGTAAAAACATCCACTGGAGGCGAACTCAAGGTTCTGTTGCTTAATGCTAGGAACTGCACCAGAGAAAATTGCCAACCTGCTAGCTGCCAGATTTGGTGCAAACATCACACCTCTGACCCCTCAGGCCATACCAGAAAACATGCCTCACAACAGTCCTCTGCCTAGTATCTCTAGAGATCAGGTCATGTCTGCACTCTCCGAGGCATAAAACACAGTCTCAGTAGTACCATATAATATTCCAGGTTGCTTACTAAGCAATAGGACTTATTGGGCCAACTTAGCATCCTCTTTAATCATAACCTGATAACTGGCTTTGTTTCAGGGGAGTCAAAAACAGCAGCAGTATTACCCTTGCACAAAGTGGAGCCATCAACCGACCCTGGGAACCATATACCCAAAAGTCTAACTAATCTCATCTGCAAGGTCATGCAAAGAATCATCATGGACTTTATCAACAAGGACATAGGTGACTTTCAAACTCTAGACCCAACAGAATTTGTCTGTCTTTATTAAGGGTAGATCATGCTTATTAAACCTAGTAGACTTATTCTAGAAAGTCACCAAAGAACTGGATGAAGGTAAAACAGTGCATACCACCTATCTTGACCTGGACAAGGCTTTTGACACAATCCCCCACTCAGGTATCACTAAAAAGCTCTCCCAGTTGGGGATTAACCCTTATGTCCCTAGATCGGTAGCTAATTGACTCACTGACAGAACACATACTGTCAAATTTGATGACTCAACCTCTACCAGTAGCGCCATCACCAATGGTGTACCAGAAAGCTCTGCGATGGACCCTTTACTGTTTGGAATCAATTTCTTCGAAGTTCAGGTGGAAGTAGACTGTCTTTGGCTTACTGGGTTTGCTAATGATTGCAAATTGTTTGCAATCATTGAGTCCCTCAATGATTGGTGTCAAAGCCACAATCTACAACTAAATGCAAAAAAAATGCAATTATGATTGCCTTTGGCAAAGTGGAATTCCCAGCTAATTGCAATATTGAGAGCAACCCCCCCAAGCTCAAACCCAGTCATATGAGACCTGAGAATAGAGGTAGAGAGCAATCTGAACTTTGACCACCAAGTTTCCCTTCTGATAAGGAAAGCCATCTATGTTGTGCACCTCATAAGTAAGAGCATCACATCCAGATCTGAGGGTGTTATAACACCACTGTACTTGACCCTCATCAGACCACTACTAGACTACAATGCTGTCTTTTGCATGTATTTCACCAGACACATGCAGCAGCTGGAGACACCACAGGGGTTTCTCACCAAGAAAATATAGGGCCTCCAGACCATGCCATGATGTATGTGGATAGACTGAAAGTCCTGTCACTGTACTCTGTATTGTATACACTGCTGAGAGGTAAGTGGTGCCTGACTTACAGAGCAGTCTCTAACCCTGCCCTGATGGGAATGCTGCACATCTGCAATTCTAATGGCACAAGAGTCATTCGCTCTAGGGATCTTAACTTAGCCTGTGACACTAACAGGACATGCTTGAGAGACAGATATATCTCCCAGAGCCTGCCACTCCTCTGGAATATACTTCCAGATCACATGAAACAGAGCTCCTCACTGACCTCATTCAAGCATAACCTAGACAAATGTATGGGAGACCACAAATTCATGCCCAGGGTGGCACCCATGTCCCTCATGGACAGAGGTAGCTGGTGTTGACCATAGACTTTTTCTGCAAGTTATGTCCACCTACTGAGGCCAGTTGGGTCTACTCGGGGTGAACATGGCTAGGTTTGTAAGGGCTGTAGGGCTGCTAGACTAGTAACCCCCTGTGAAACTATGAACCTATGTCAACAGCTCTCAGGGGTCATACTACTATAGCTGTAATTGAAGGACCATGTAATGCAACGGCAGCAATGGCCATCAACCAATTAGCTCACATCACAGATTGTAATACCCTCTTGTAACCATGCTGTATATCCACACGTCAGTATAGCTCATGTCAGTGACATGTCAACTGTTCATAGGGTCATAGGACATTATTAGGCTAATGGCTAAAATCACAGGGAATCCTAGTCATTATTATACCATGTAAATATAAATCCCTATATCTATATTATGGAAGATAGTAAGACTGTTATGCTTATGTGTATATTTTTGTTGTACTGCATTACATCCTGCATATGTCCATATGGGACATATGCACCACACCATGACAGAATTAGCAATCACACATGCAGTGGTTGAGAGATGGCTTTCAGATTCTCATGGAAGGACTCTGCTTCATTATATGTGTATGCATATTTGACATGAGGATACCCTCCACTCCTCTGCAGGAAGGTTGTTATGTAGTCAGAAGAAAAATGAGGATGCATGGGGTTACGTGAAAGATACCCCAAGTGGGGTCATTATTTTTATTGTATTTTATGTAAGGTGTTGTTTTTATTAGCTCTGTTTATTGCTTAAACATGTTCATATATTGTTTTCCTAAATTGACATGCCTTTCAAACATAAAAACAGTAAAATTTCTGTCACACTACAATATAAACTACCCCCTTAGTTGAACAGTAGCCATTACTCAAAATTATGTTAGTAGTAGGTTGACCAACTGATAGCGTAATTTCCTCTTTTCTTGCAGAATTGTTTTTTTTTTTTTTTTTTATGAAAAAAGGCTATCCTAAACATTTTTTAGATAAAATAGTAAGTGATGTGGTTTCCCTATGGGGCACAATATACAAACTTTATTAGCTCAAGACAATTTTTTTATTTTGTTACCACATGCTCTTTCTTTGAGAAACAGCAATATAGACCCCACTGTTAAATATGCACATGGTCTAGTAGTTACCTTGGAATATTTTTAAGTGATGAAAATATTTTCAGGATTTTGGGTCCTGCACCCCCATTTGTTTTTAAGATGGGACATAACCTTAAATTTTTATTTGAGCAACCTTGTAACCTTGTAACAAAATGAAAAGGGGCACAAGGAAATGTGGCACATGTCACCAATGTCCCTTTATATTAGAGGAAATTACACATTTTTGTTTAAATATGTTTAAGCAATAAGCAGAGCTAATAAAAACAGCACCTTATATAGGTATACCCAGGAATGTGCAGGATTTACAAAGTTTTTATTTGGTATATTGGAAATTGTGACTTAGAATATTAGAGGAGATAACTGGGAAACTAAGCTTGAACTGAGGGAATTATTTTGGCAGCTCATATTAAATGCTGCCAGTGATAAAGGGCTTAATGATTGTATTTCTAGTGTTCCAGTTCTAAAATATAAAGCTGCTCAGTTGTGAACTTTTATATTACACAACTTGATAAATATTTTACACACATATTATTTTTTTAGTTGATTTCATAATAGTGAACTTGAAGAAACTGGTTTGTGATTCATTTGCAAACCATATGATTTTGTTAATAGATCATATGACTGTTTACTTAATTGTAGAGATTATAAAATGATTTGTTTAAAGGGTTATGATGGCTCTGAAGAAGTCCTGTTTATAGGATGAAAGCACTTAACCATCTGTTTGTATTATTTGTTTTAAATAAAGTGTTTTATTTTGATGGACTTTTGCCTCAGCTGGCTTTAATGGACTTAAAACATTCATTTATATGAGGTGGTTTTCATTTGGACTCCATCTTTAAAGTGCACCATAGTGAGCTTATTGTTTTTTCTTAACTATATGTAAACAGCTGTCCACATTATTACAAACACTGGAAAATCTGAATGTGTATTGTCAGTATAAAGATGTCCATGGTATATAATAAAGCATGTTTTATTTATTTCTGTAGTGTAGTTGATATATTTGGAACAAGTATTGACTGACCAAGTTTAAAGTGAATGGGTACAGGTAACACATGGCTACAGTGTAAATGTGTATTCTTTCCTTAAAAAGTGCCTTCTCTTTATTTGTGTTTTTACATGTACATTCATGGAATGAAGAATAAATGGACTGTAAACATAAGTAATATGTGCTATTATGCACTTTTCATAGCTCACAACTGAGCATCAAATTTGCGAGATCGATGGCAAGGTGTTTGCGCATGTGAGATACATATTTCAAATGCTTTCCCTGTTTGTGTGTAGTTAAGCGAAGAGAAACCATGAGCCTCATTGCTAAAATTATGAGATTTCTTAGTACTGAGTACATGAAACACACCTGCTGGTTAGCTGACTCTATGGTAGCAGGTATAAATGCAGTGACACATTTCTTTTGGAGACCAGATGATATATGGTTTGACTCCAGGTGTATCTAATAGTTTTAAATATGAATTTATGATGCAATGAAATCATTCTTTATTCTACATTCACTGTGTGTTACTTTAGTGCGCTGTGTTTAAGTGACATTAAGTAGAGGTAACTGTGCCATTTAAGAACCATTCACCTTCACTTGACATTTGTGCAAAATGCCAAACTCCATGCAAACACAGAAACCAAAAAGTGAAGGGCTCCATTGCTTTCTTTTGTACTTATGTGTGTTGTGTGTGTTTCTGTTTTTTGACTAGATTAAAGGTGTTAAAATGGGTGGCAAACAGGTGGGGGAAGAACAAAGGGAAAGTAATAGAGCAATGTGGAGGACGGAAATAGGAAAGAACCATGGCGATTCACTTTTTCACCAGTGTAAAATGGAAATATGTATAGAATATTGGCTGAATATGGACTGTCCCCTCAGCAGTGAGGCATGACTAGAACAATGCTATCATATTGTATAGCCAATTAGACTGAATCAAGTGTGTTAAGAAGACACATGCAGAGTGGAAAGCTATGTATGGGGTGGGACAGGTGCCCATTTTTTTTTTTACTACAATAAGACAGGAATGTTAGCTAAGGAATGTAGGTATTTCTGGGTCAGGTAAGTAAGGTAAGTGAGGAAGCAGATGCAAACAGACAGGATAAACAAGAAAAGACACAGGAATGGTGAGGGATATGACAGGTTGGGAGACACTATGACCGGAGTTAGGAAGAGAAAGGACAATAGATGCCCATGCCCGTCAAACATGGAGACAGTGAGAATCAACTTCTCACCAACAGGACTGTCATTACTGTCCCCTTACTCCACTGGCTGTTAGTGTGCTTGATGTCTTCTTCTACTGACCATAATTGAGAGCAGCCTCTCCATCTGGCATAGGCATGCACCAGTGGTGCTGTGTATGACCATATGCATCAATCCTGGCATCTCCTGGCATTTGATAAAATCCCCACCTCTGCTAGTAATCCTGGAGGCTACCACAGCACCAGCCAGTGGCGGATTTAGGCATGGGCACAGGGGCGCACGCCGGCCCCTTTTTCAACTTTCTTCTTTCGCGCCGGCCCCTTTTAAAACTTTCTTCTTTTTTTTTTGAAAAATTATCAGGTGCATCTTTCCTGAAGAATCCTGTCACCAATGCGCCAAGTACATCGGAGATGTGATTGGAGGTTGGTGTCAGATGATTAATTTTTTTTTTTTAATAACATAACGGTCCTCCTCCAACTGCATCTCCTCTTGTAATTTAGGCGCGTTGGTGACAGCTGACAGGAATCGTTGGGTAAGCTATTGTCGGAAGACAAGCTCGTTCAATTTTAAAATAAAAAACTAGATTGGGGGTGCTGCACTGTTTGAGAAAGCAAGTACGCATTTACTTTTACGTGGGTGCAACCTGCTGGGAGTTGTAGCGTACTAAGTATTGTGTGCATTTTAAGGTTGTTTGAGTCCGTGTCAGATTGGGGCTTATCCTCAATATAACACAATGCTGACTCTTTAGGTTTTTTTGTTTCCGTATGTTCCTGACATGTCCCATCAGTGAAATGGCACCATATTGTACAATCCATCTCCCAGAACTAGATGGTACACTTGACCTAGTTAATCAAATGCTTCCTGTAAGAGTATTCTAACTACAGCAGTATTTTTTTAAAACTACTGACAATAACAAAGGTAGTTATATTTTGTACCAGACTTTTACTGCAGTCTTAAGTGTGAGTGACTACACCTGCATTGAGCAACAGCTGTCTGAAGGTTAGTACCTATGCATATACATAGGACTAATAGACTAGGCTTATGATAATTTTTATGAGTAAATTGCTATGATGTTATAGTTGTATGCATAAGAGAAAATAACTATGTTTATTACATTTGTTACTATTACAGTATGATTTCAACTATGGGAATTTGCCGCAGGCAGATGTCTGATCTTTAATCTGATTTTGAGTTTTACAAGAACCCCCAGAGTGCAGCCGAACCCTTCTGATATGGTCCAAAAGTTAGAAACATGATGACTTGTAGCCTCTCAGAAGTATACCACATAACATTTTCCATCGATGCTATTGCTTTGGAACAAGTTAGAAAGTCAATGAAATCTCTGTGCTAGTTCTTTTATGCTACTCCCACAAACATGAGAACTCCAAACGCTCCAGCTTGAGAACCTTTTGAGATATAAAAAAACATTCACTTACACAACTACCAAACTGAAATGGCTGTGATAGGATTTCAGTACTTGGCTCCTTGCCAAACCTCTCGATCTGTTAGCGCAAGAAATTTGGACAAAGGCAAAAATAATGACAACGGCCCCAAAATAGGGACATATTTTAAATATTGCTCTTCCAAACTTGGAAAATTAATGGTATAATTGATTCTGCATTGGCATGCATTTTCTGAAGGATATGCAGCCTGAAACTCAAAATGTTTTTTTTTTTTTTTATTATTTAGTGACTTCATTCGTAAAAGATGTTCCAGAAACCCACATATTTTTGTGAGGAAAGGACCAAACATAGAGTAAAAAAAAATCTACACATTCTGCAAAACTCTGGGCTTTTGGGAGCTACGGAACCACCCCACCCCTCCAAAAATGAGTAGTTTCTGTAACCCTTTGGCCAAGAGTTGCTTACTGGTATGTCGGTGGGCGCTAACTTTTGAAGTCTTTCCTTCATTTTTCCTTCTCTGGAATTACTGAGATAATGTTGGCGAAGGAGAACGAAGTTTTTCTTTGTTTTACGGTTTACTGTGACCCTGCTAATCGTAAAAATGTATTTGATCGCAATAGTTACGGGGCAACTGAGGCTGAGGAGAAAGGTAGGCAGAAATTATTAAGTAGCCAGCACTTACTACCAGAGCTTTAGTACGCAAATTTGGAGCAGAGCTAACATGATAAAGGTCCTAGCTATCTTCTGACAGGAAATACACGTCTGCTAGTAGCAGTGTTTCAGAGAATTTGTGCATGCATGCTATTTTTTGTTGTAAGTCTTACTGTTATTTTATTACCAATTACAGCACATTGCCTAACAAACCATGTATTGAAAAAGTAAAGAAATGAGGCACAAAGCAGGCGACGACTAAATACACAGCTAAAAGTGCATTTAATATTCCGCAGCTGCTGGCTTTGAACCTTTTCAGTTGTGCAATTATAGCACATAAACAAAAGACAGTAGTGGCTGTGAATGCTGTACCGAGCTTTGAACCAGCAGCAGTCACAACTCTCAAATGTCCAGATTTTTCACAGAATCTTAGTTTTGGCCCATTCCTCAAAAGATGATTTTCTGGCAAATCACTGAGTATCGAAGTCACTAAATAATGACAGACTTTTGAGTTTCTTATTTCATAACCTTCAGTAAACGCAAGCTAAAACAGAGTACATGTTGCACGCATGTACCTATGTCGTGTGTGTGTGTGTGTGTGTGTGTGTGTGTGTGTGTGTGTGTGTCTCTGACACTCCTAATAAGATAAACTAGATAACGGAGAATGAGTGAGGTGTTGGACGATGGCCGGTGTGTGAATAAGTGATTGCAGAGGGTTTGTTTTACTTTATCCCCAGAATGCGCTCTCACTTTTGTAGATTATTAGCTGTTAATATTGCATCATATTATGTAGTGCCGTTTAGGTAGCTTCCGTTTTCCGCGGTGTTTGCAGAAATCTTAAAGCTTAGTTAAATATAAACGCACACCTCTCAAGTGTACCTCATTACGAGGAATGTACCTCAGTGTTATAGGCTGAAATTGCAGACTTTATGTACTGTCCCAAACTGTGGAGGTGTGGTAGTTGAATAATTTAGCAGGTGTGATTTTTACAGGATGGATGAATTAGATGTGTGTGATTGCATATTAGGGTGTTTAAGGCACTTTGTAATGTGAAGTGAAAGTATGTGTGGTAGAATAAATGGTTGATATAGATAAACCCATTGCAGGTGACTTTGACATTTTTTTTAATTCCTCTAGCACTGTTGAGGGCACCAGTTCTACTTTCTTTGGTGGTGTGTGTATAGAATTGTACATGCTACTCTGCCATACAGAATGTGTATATGTGCTTTGTTGCATTACCTATACGTATGTACACATGCACACAGCTTTGTGTGTATGTAGTTCTTTCAGTTGTAATTGTCTTAGGATGGAAATAAAACATTATTGTACTGCATTTGCCCAATTACAACAGACACACCCTTATATTGGGAATGAAATAGCCGTGAATTTATTGAACCGGTAAAGGTTAGGATTAGATGTCTGTTAAAAAACTAAATTGCTTAAGCATGAGGTTGTGGTTGGCATAATGGTTAGGGTGTTTATCTCAGAAATGGGATTTGATTCTCCCCTTTGAAAGGGAAATTGGTTAGGCTTAAAATGGTCTGCAAGAGCAGCTAGCCTACTATTACCCATGAAGCTGATCAAAACAGCCAGATGTGTGCTAAGGGCAGAGCTTGGAGAAGAAAAAAGTACAGTTTTGTACCTACCATAAATGTAAATGTTCGAGTGTTCACACTGCTGCACTCATTATACTTGGGTTATCCTGCCGTCAGGCGGTTCCCCAGCTGGCCTGAGTTCCAAAGTCTTGCTCGGTCGGTTGCTGCCGCTTCCTCCCTGACGTCAGTGCTACAGGGGTATATAAGATGCAGCCGACGCCATTTTCTTCAGTTTTTCTTGCCCCAGATGTCAAGTGCCCCCAAATAGGTAGGCAATTCAACTTGCTAATAAAACATAAGTAAGACAAGCAAACAACAACTTACACTTACCAGCATATACTCCCCATAGGTAGTAAAGGGCAGATGACCTAGGTACGCACCAGCAATATAGAGGGGAAGGAGGGAGGGTAACCTGGACTGCAGCAGTGTGAACACTCTAACATCTACATTTATGGTAGGTACAAAACTGTACTATGTTCATCATGTTACACTGCTGCAGTCATTACACTTGGGTAGAATCCCAAAGCTGGGGTAGGGTGGCTGGTACTATAATGCATCTGGGGTGGCTATAAGGCCCTGCAGCACTGCAGAGGTGAAGCCAGCTCTGAGTTTGGAGTATAGAGGCAGGTGGTAATGCTTGGTGAAAGTATGCACAGAGCTCCATGTTGCTGCTTCCAAAATATCCTTGGTAGGTACTCCTCTGAGGTAGGCCGTTGAGGTGGCTGTTGCCCTGGTGGAGTGAGGTCTAATACTGGTAGGCACAGGTTTTCTATGGTGTGTATAGCAGAAACATATGCAATGTCCTATCCATTTGGAAATAGTCTGTTTTGAAATGGCTTTTCCCTGTGCTCCTGCAGCATATGCTACTAATAATTGCTCAGATTTTCTGAAAGCTTTGGTTTTGTCCAAGTAGAAGCGCAAATGCCTGTGAATGTCCAAAGAGTGCAGTAGTCTCTCCCCTTTATTCTGTGGTTTTGGATAAAAAGTTGGCAAGTGAATAGTTTGGTTCACAGACGCACTAGAAACCACCTTAGGCATAAAAGTAGGGTTAGTTCTTAACGACACCCGGTCCTGTTGGAAAATAAGGAATGGTTCCACTGCCATTAGTGCCTGTAATTCTGAAACTCTTCATGCTGATGTTAGTGACAGGAGCAGAGCAGTTTTCCAAGAGATATATTTTAATTATGCTGTGCTAACTGGCTCAAAAGGAGGTAAGGTTAATTTTTTCCAAAACAAAGTTGAGGTCCCACGTTGGAGTTGGTGCTCTACGGGGCGGTCTTATGTTTTTTGCCCCTCTGAGGTACTGTTTCAGTAAAGGATGAGAGAAAATTGGTGGATCTGTGTTGTAGTGGGCAGAGATGGCAAAGGCGTGTATCTTTATGGATGAAAATAAACACTTATTTTTGCAGAACTTGATGCTTATGCTGTTTCAGATAACATTTATGTGTTTCAGATACAACAAAATTGTATTTGCAACTATTAAAGAAAACTTAGGAATTTTTTTTGTTAGAAAATCTCTGGACATTTGCCATTTTTTTTCACAGGGACAATAATGTAGTGAAACAAATACACTTTTTTATTAAGAATTTTTTGGAAACTACATGACTCAACGAGCTCATAACAAAACTGTCTAAAACACATTGGTGTCTCGTTGCTATGATGATGCTCCTGTGTAGGGGAAGTCACTTAGAATGGTCCATTTAGTTTAAGGATATGTGGGGGTGTTCTGTATTTAGGCTGTGTTCCCTTATGGATATTGTTTTGTCCCCTCTCTGTTTATAACTTGGCTTAATCCACAAAGTCTACCTGCCTGCTTGATGGCTGCCATTTTGGAAGGAATGGAGCTGACAGCAAACAAATTGATCTTAAATGTATTTGTTTTGTGGACTACTCTATGTATGAGAAGGGCACACTCAGTTTAAAACTTTAGGGAAAGTTTGTTGTATTGGATTAGTAACTACATAATTATCATCAAAACTTCAACTTTTCTAAATACTTTTCTTGCAGAGTATGTGTAGTGAGTTTGTAAAATGTAAAATGTGGGGCATGAATGAATATAAACTGTGTCAAATGTGTATTCTTGAAGAGCTTTGTGCAAAGATGTCTGTTTTATGGGGATGCAAAGAGTTGCAACATCTAATCCCATGTGGTACATAGTTTATACCTTGTACGCTTTTGGAATAAATACATCTTGTTGTGCAAAATAATGTGACTTTATTATACAGTAAAAATCTGAAAACTGTAAAGTAGTATTTTTTTTTTAAATGTTTATGTTGGCTTGAGAAGTTTTATCCACTTTTGTTCATGCAGTTAAAACTAATGCAGACATGCTTGATGAATGAGTGATAAAAGGTGAAAAAAGGTTGCCTCTAAATTGTAGCAGAAGGACCAAATCATTCATTATGACTTTTAAACATTCAGAGGAGGCTTGCATGCTATGGAAACTTTTTGATTCATTCAAGATGTACATGTTTTTGTTACATAATTAAATCATTCCTTTAAAAAAACTGATTGTTTAATTGTGCGAATTTCTGAAATCGACTATATGAACTCTAATTTCTTTATTGTTACTATATTCTTATAGTTATTGCAAATTAATTTAGATGTACATTGGGGAAAAAAGGGATTCTGACTTTTTTGTAAATTTTACCAGACCTATCTTTCAGGGTGCTTGTTTACGGAGATATGGAAATACTGCACATCTTAATTATTAGGTTATGTCACATGTTTGAGTAAACTGTGCTATATTTGGAGTCATTTTTAGCACTCAACTTTTTTATAAACTTTGTTTCTGAGTGATACCATCCTACACTCATAGTCAAGTTGGAAGTTATGATGTTAGGTTCCAGATTTTTGGTTGTATATATTTGCTTTCCAAGACCCTTTATCTATATTTTTGATGTCTGCAGGTTGAGAGGTATGGTGACCTCAGTTTATGTATGCTTCACGCGTTGGTGAGATGAAAGGAGTTTGGTGATTGGCTAGCATGTAGCTGATTATCTTATTTACATTAACAGTACATGGAATATTTCTAGGTCATTATTTTGCTATATAAGCCTAGATATGATGGAGTTCTGGAGAAATATAGACAACCCTCCACCAGTCACAAGGACTTTCAAAAGTAGAAGGCATTGAAGTTAAGTAGGAAAGGTGTGTTCTTAGCACATAGGATAACATCATATGACTCCTAGCTAATCTGTAAATGTGACAGTCACTATAAATACCTTTTATCCCCTGTCAAATGTGGTGAAAAGTTTGAATGTGAAAAAAGTGATATTGGTGTAAAATGTTTTAATAGCCACTAAGCAAGCAAGGAGAATCCACAACATGCACACATCCCAGCTACAGTGGTACCACCTAATCTGCAGTAGGGATTTTGTCTATAGTGGCTAATTTATGAGTAAATTCCTCAGCTCTGTGAATGTTTGCAGTTACTTCAGGGTGTCCTATTGCCTCTTGAGTGTAGAAGGGGATAAAACACAGCCTATCCACTACCCCAGCTGTCTTACTACATTTGTTTACTGTACTACAGTTATATTTGGTATCTTAAGATACCTTTTAGTGTTAATTATGAGCAGGAACTTTGTATTAAAAGATCATCCATAAATTTATCGGTCAACTGAATGTATATTGCCTTCTTTTTACACGTCAGAGCATCTTAAGGTGATCTTTATACCACCCCCCCCCAAAAAAGTGTCCCATTTTCTCACTCCCACCCTGGTAGTTGACTGACCAGACTGCTCCCCCCCTTTCACAGATTCCTGGATCCGCCACTGCCAGCTGCTGAGGTAGTGCTACATTGAGGTCACAGTTAGTGCAGGAGCAGCAGAGGTAGTGCTGCCAGTTTGGGTCCCAGATGTACTAGGCATCAATGCCAGAACTAGTGGAGCAGGTCACTTTGAGCCACTGGGGTTGGCCTACCTCCCTATGCTGTAAAGCTTTTTGTGATTTGTCAGAGATGGATGACATGGAAATGTTTTGACAGCACATAGAAAGAAAAAAAATAAATAAAATTAGTACCATCATATGTGATATGCAATGCATTTTCACAATAATAAAGTATTTTATCTGAATTTTACATTTAAGCATATTTCTTAACAACTATAAGCTATAATTAAGGATTAATAAAAATAAAAAGACAATGTGGACTAAAAACTCCATTTTGTTACCACTGATAGTATAAATTCTCCCAGTAAAACTAAGCGCTTTCACAAATCACCTTGGCTTCTTCAGAGATAATGAGAGTTAAAAAACACACATTATAAATACATCATTAATTTAAAATCAGCCAATCAGCTTATCACACAAAATGCTCAACTTAGCAACCATTAAATCATTCCCTCAGTATTCCCTACCTCATAAGTACTATGTTCATTAAAAACATTATTGCACTCCAAAGCTTCTGAAATAAAAATACAGATTGTTTGCACATTTCACATACAACATAATTTTTCAAACCAAAAAACCAAAGTAGTTCCAAAGGCAAAGGAACATCAAACAGTGGTAGTACTTCTGATATACGAACTTTAATAAAGGCAAAATGCAATAAAAACACGTAATAAAATCAAGCACTTTTTTTATCTTGACAAAGCCTGGTAGGAACCAGGTGAAAGCGCTTGATTTTATTACGTGTTTTTATTGCATTTTGCCTTTATTAAAGTTCGTATATCAGAAGTACTACCGCTGTTTGATGTTCCTTTGCCTTTGGAACTACTTTGGTTTTTTGGTTCCTGGTCTGTGACTTTCCACTATATTATAATTTTTCAAACACCAGTTTGAATAAAAGTAAGACTAACACATTGCAAAAATGTTACACACACTCTGTTTTAAAACAGGCATAATAGGTATGTTGTCATTTAAGCCAGGGGGGTAGTGACATTAAGCCTAACTTGCCAAATATATTCTTTCTCTTCCACCCTCAACCTGTCATTGCCACCTCTATCATTTAAGGTGACTTTATCAATCACAAAGAAGATAAACGTCTTAAAATTGGGACAAACCTTACTATGGGAAAAAGGGCATTATGTTCATCCCTCTTCCTTATGGCTCTAAAGTGTAGTGCTATTCTATCTTTTAACCTACGAACTGTCTTGACCACATAGAAGCCTGAGCAGCTTATGCATGTTGCAATATATACCACCATAGATGTATTACAACAGCATCTACCTGGGCAGGGTATAGTCCTATCATATCCATACACAGAAACACAGGGGACATCATTGATATATTTACAGTTCCTACATGCCCCACATTTATACATCAGTAAACTCTGTTTTTTTTTACCTTAGGTCTCTCCAGGATATTTTAATATTCTTTCCCCTGCTGAAAATTACTCTAGGAATGGTACCTAACTTCTTTTTAACTTCCTCAGAAAAACATACTTGCCATGGTCTAGTAATCACTTCAACTATCTGGGGTGCCTGATAATTATATCTCAAAATAAATTCTTCACCAATTACCCCCTGTTCTTTCTTTTGTGTATTAAGATCATACCCCCACAAAATTAATACCTCATTACGCACTTTCAGGAGCAATTTCAAAGGGTAGTCCCTCTCCAAAAACATCCCTATCAAACTATACATTTCCTTTTAGTAAGTGTTATTATCACTCACCAATCATGACAGTCTCACCATTTAGCCTTTTATGACACGTTTTCTCTGGTGAAAAGAGTGACAACTGTCGAAATGTAAAAGGGAGTTACTATAGGTCTTTTTCCTGAAGATGCTACTTTGCAACCCCCCCCCCCCTCAGTTCTGGTTATTTGAATGTCCAAAAATTCAATCATGTCAACATGCCAATGGCTAGTAAATCTAAAGAAGGGGGTGGTTTGATTCAGATATCATACAAACACTTTGGCCTCATTTTCATGCCCTTTTCATAGAATGAGAATATCGTCTAAGAATCTGTTATACAATTTATTCTTATCTTTTTCTACAGACTGAAAGATAAACAGATCTTCCCAGTAAAGTAACACAAGGTTGACAAACCCCGGGGCACATTTGACCCCCATGGCAACCCCTGAGATCTGGCGGAACAACTCCCCCTCAAATATAAGATAATTGTTCTTTAGGACAATTTCCATTAGGTCTACCAAGACATTAATCTTTGTCATATTCAACTTTTTACTTCTATATAGGCTTTCCCTAAAATATATCAAGCCCTCACCGTGTGGAATTGTTGTAAACAAATTCTCTACATCAATGGTCAAAAAGGTGAATTCACCATTATCCTTAATGGTGTTCAAACATTCTAAACAATGCCATGAGTCCCTAAGTATGTGTCCAATATCTTTAACTATCCTTTGAATCCCCATGTCCAGAAATACTGCAAGGGGTTCAGTTTTTGAACCCCCAGTAGCAACAATCAGTCTAAAAGGAGGATTCTTAACATTTTTGTGGACCTTGGGGATCCCGCAAGTAACAGGCATTATTGGAAGGTCCACCTTAAGAAAATTAAATTAATTCTCATCCAGCACACCCTGGAATAGAGCATCCATTAAGTACAAGTCAATTTCATTATAGGCAATATTCATCTCATTCCTTGATGTACTTTGATATGTGTTGCCATCATTCAATATCTGTTGCATTTTGTACACATAACCAATGTGGGTCATAATCACAGCCCCCCCCCCCCATCGGGTTTCATTATTCTAAGTTCTCTATTACCTGTTAGCTCAGATAAAACCCTTTGCTCATCAAAATTGAGGTTATCGTAACCATTATGTTTACCCTTAGATGATACCACCCTTCTCATTTCGTTAACACACATTTTTTTTCAAATATAGCAACCTCATTATTATTATTAGGAGGTATAAAAATACTTTTCCTAGTAAGGACCCCAGATATATTGCTTACTTTCTCACATTTATCAAGAAAAAACAAATTCAAATTCAATTTTCTTGTAAACAATTTCAAACTGGTAAATAAATCCACAACATCAAGTTTGAAAGAAGGGACAAAAGAAATACCTTTACTGAGCACCTTGTGGTATGTTTCATCAATTGACAAAGCAGTAAAATTGTAAATTTTGAAACCATTTTTCTTTACAATATCATACAGAAGTGAATCATTGTTGTCATTGAAGCACAAAGATAACCCCCCCATTCACATGTTCAAGATTACCAAAATCTGCAATGTCAGCTGAACAATAGTCCAGAGAGTCAAATAATACTTGCTGGTTACCAAGGCATAGTTCTGTGTTAACTAGTTCACTATCACAGGTCTTAAAGCCACCATTTAATGCCTCTTGTTCCTTGTCCATTGGTGACTTCTGTTGTATTGCCTGTGGGGTTGTTGATAAGTTCCATAATACTGATTCTTGTACCCCTGCTCCCCTCTGTTCATAAGTTGCTCAGACCTCCTCACCTGCTGTGGAGCATCTAAAAATGGCTGTTGTTATTGTGTATACTGTTTGAATTATTGGAATTGAGCTCCTGATTAACTAATGGTGCTCATTCCCATTCCATAGTTGTTGTTATAGCAGCATTAACTAATGTCACACCAGAAGGATATGCCCTTTTATTTTTATAGTCATTAAAGTTCCGAGTTAGCTTTTTTAGATTTAACTTCTTTGTTCTTCTTCACAAACTCATCTATGTTTTTTATTACTTTCTGATAACTATTCATTTGTTCAGCAAACAGTAAATCATTAACAATGTCCTGATTCATGGAAAGTATTTCTTTCTCCAAAGAATTCAACTTACTTACATTGTTCTTGATGATTCTGTCCATCATTTCTAGGCTCGTTTTGTTAAATAGGTCGATTAATTCCTAATACGCTGTGCTTCCCCCCTCAATATCCATCGGTAGCTTCCATGATCTCAAACCTTTGGGTATTTGTTTAAGTTCCAATGATTTACTTAAAAAAGCATTGTCAAGTTTAAGTGCCCTATATTTCTTACATGTCCCTTCAAAATTCTCAATCTGCTTCTTTAACGCTGGCCTTTTGTTTCTCTCCTCATTCAAGTCAGAGAAACCAAAAGCAGGCAAACAAAGCCAGGAACTAATGTCATCCACTTCACCAGAGCCCCAATGATTTCCCGTGCTCGAAGAATGAGGCTCAACAGAGATGGGTGTATGTAAAGTAAAAAGCTCTGCTTGTGTGCTCTTCATAGTGACCGGCGAGCCGTTATCAAGCCCATCCTTAGTTAAAAGTGCTGTGAGCTTCTGCACAGATGTTATCAAATCACTGATGGCTGTGTCCATTCAAAATACAGTAGTAACCAGCAGAATAAAGACATATATACATTATAGTAATGGCAGGGCATTTATGCCACTTGTGTAGAAATAAATGTATGCAATATTTTTAAAGGAGCTTTGTACTTGTTACTTGTGGTATTTGAACTTACAATGTTTGATTACAGTCTTAGACTTGACTCCTACAGTTGGCTTGTGCTACAGACTAAAACATGCATGCTTGCTTTTAAAGTTAGGATATGCATGCTTACTTTACTACAACTGTATTGAAAATAAATAAATGTAAAATTTAAATAATATTTCAATTGTGCTGCATGCATACCCCTTGCTTTCCTCAGTCTCTCTAGACACTCAGCATGGGCTTCTCTATTCACCATAATCTCTGCATTGTCTGTGGAATAAAGAGATGAGAACAGGAGAAGAACATTATGCATACCAGTTTTGCCTATATGCAGCTTCTATCTACCATAAATTCTCTTTATCAGTATACTTACACAGCTGTTTGATGTTACCAGTCCAGAACTCATCCAGCCAGCAGTTGAGTGTATCCCTCTTGTGCCTTTTTAGGTCATTAAAGTGATGCCTACTTTGTTCTCCACTGTGTGGAATGCCAAACACACTGGAGACAACCTTGGCCATATTTTCCCAAGCCTTAGACTTGTACTGGGAGCCAGTATAGTTCCCTTGCAAAAGCCTTTGACTGTGGCATTTATTGTATTTCTCTGTTTCCCCACTAAGACTCTGGACTCCTCAACAAACCACCTCTGCACCCTAAATTGGGCACATTCCCTTCTGCCACCAGACATGTCCAACCAGGAGTAAAGCAATAGCTAAAAATGATTTCCTGCCACTGCATGTTATTGTGTTTACTGGTGGTGCACAAACCTGGACAATGATGCCAACCACATTTGTGTGATGTTAAGCAGACAGCAACAGTGCCAGACAGAGAGGTAAGCAGTTTTGGAACTTGGAAGGTTAATCTGATACTTGTGAACAGAACTGAAACCAAAGCCCAATGTAGAAATGGCACAAACGAGGCAAATGCAGTCTTAGCGCTTTCTTCCACTTTAATCAAATGTGAACTTCTTCAGAAACATGTGCCCTCCCCAACACATGTCTTTTAAATCCTACAAACAGGATATGATGTCAACGTATAGTTCGCAATAATGAAATGTGTAAATACACATAAATACATCTGTAATTGTATACATTTATAAAAAACCATGTTAATTCAGTAAAATAACTTCTATAAAAAATCTACTATCATACTTGTATTGAATAATCAAATTCTCAAAAGAACTATTAAAACGGAATGCTGGAATGAAACATTACATTGAATTAGTTGATTAAAGATGTACATTCCTAATAATAAAAACTCAGTAATATTGGAATAATCTTACAACTACTATATGATGCCAAACAATGTTATTTGTACAACAAGAAACATTTGATATTAATAACTTCGTTGAGCCCTGGGTATTGATCCGCTAACATTAATTGCCAGATACTCTCTTTTTGCTCTAATTTATTATTGATGTCCCCCATGAATGTCACTTTATCTATGTGATCCAAAACATGAAACTCAAACTTTTTGAAATCTCTACAAACTAAAGAATGCCTTGCAAGTGCATTGTTTTATCCCTATTTTTGATAGCTAAGCTATGTTCGTAAATCCTTCTCTTTAAAACTCTAACAGTTTTACCCACATAGTAGCATGCACATGATGCACAGCAAGCCAAATATACCACAAATTCACTGTTACAGTTAAAGTATTTCTTTGCCCAGAAAGTTTTTTTAGAATGTTTCAAAGTGACAAAGGAACTGTTACTCAAGAATCTACATTGTCTACAATTGGTACATGCAAATGTGCCTTTTTTAATAAGATCTCTAGACTTCACTACAATACTGTTGTTAGTATGTTCTAACATTTTCTTAATGTTAGTAACTGTTTTGTATGTAAACAATGGTTTCATCCCTACACTTTTGACTAGTTCTTGATTGCCTAAGATTATTCTCCAATTCATTTCTATAGTTTTCCTGATTTCTTCAACTTCATTAGTTATAGGAAGTGGAAATGCAGTATGGAACTCACAATTCTCATGTTTATTGGCATTCTCATGCCTTTGGTGTAATACTCTTGGTGCTTCCACAGAAATATCTGTAGCTAATAATATAGGTTTTGCTACACCTTGTCTGAGTAAATTTACTTCCTTCTCCAGTTTTTTTATCCAATTGTGATTATATCCTCTTATTACAAACATGTCTCTCAAGTTTATTAGTTCTTGCAAAAATACTGAGTCATTTGTAGTCAGCCTACTGAGTCTGATCATTTGTCCCTTCACTACACTTTTTTTCATATGTTGCGGATGTAAACTTGTCTTATGGAGATATTGGTTAGTAAAGCAAGATTTCCTATAAACTCTACTTGTAATGGTGCCAGTGATATCACTGATACCCAAATCTAAATCCAGAAAATGTATATTTCTACCAAATTCTCCAAGTTTAAAACTAAAAGCTAGTAGTGGTATTGATGTCTGTTAACATATTCTCAAATTTGCTTAAACCACCTTTCCACACAAAAAACAAATCATCTATGTACCTGTAGTACATCAAAACCTTCTCAAAACTTTCATGGACTTTCAAAAACTGCTGTTCCCATCTGGACATTACTAAATTAGCAAAGGCTGGGGCTACCCTGGCCCCCATTGCCACTCCTGATGTTTGTTTATAGAGTACATTGTTAAACTTGAAAAAATTATTTTCAAGCACTATCTCCATGAGGGTGCATAGTGTATTCACCCTATCACCACTCAAGCTAGTATGATTAGTAAGATGTTCTCTCATATACTCTATTCCTTCTGTTTGATCAATGGAAGTGTAGAGGCTTTTCACATCTAATGTGGCAAAATTTACATCTTTGTCTAAAGTTCCTATCCTCCCTAATATTTCCAAAAGCTGCCAGGAATCTCTTAGATAATATTCAGCTTTTTGTGCTACTGGGTTAAGTAAACTGTCTAGCCAGATGGAAATATTTTCTGTTTTCGAGTTTTTTGCTGATACAATCGGTCTGAAGGATACTTCATCAAGGCCATACTGTATTTTGGGTATACCAAAAACTTTGCCATAGTTGGATGTTCTACTAATAGGAAATCATAATCCACCTTTTCAATTTCGTTCTGACAGAACATATCGAATAGAATAACATCAATTCTTCTAAAGCTAGTTTTGACAAACTCTATTGTAACCCTAGAATAATTTGTGGTATCCTTTAACATATTTGATATCCTTTGATTATAATCTGCTGTGTCCATAATAATGATTTTACCCCCCTTGTCAGCTTTCATAATTCTTATCTCAGAATTTAATGATAACTCCTGCAACGCTTTAACTTCATTATTAGTTAAATTATTCAAGTCATTACATGCATTCATGTTTCTGAATTCTTTCTCACATGAACTCATGAATACTTGTAATGTGTTCACCAAGGGAGGATTGTATGTACTAGGATTTTTTGGTAATTTATTCATATTTGTATTACCATCCGTAATGTCCTTGAAAATGTATTTCAAATTTAACTTCCGTAGATATAATCTAAAATCTACCAACAATCTACTAATATCCACTCTATTACTAGGAATGAAAGTAAAGCCTTTGTCAAGTACATTGTAAGCATCTACATTTAACAACATACGGCTTAAATTGATAACATTCAGAGCATGTTCAGTCTTGTTTGTAAAAGATGTTACCATCTTTTCTTGTTTTTGCCCTTCATTTTCCCTTTCTGCTGGGTGGTGTTGTACCACCTGGTAGTCCTCTTTCCCTGTGCCCTTTGTTGCTGAAAAGGGGCTTTTGAAGGACCAGGTTGCTGGCTTGCAACCTCCGCATAACTAGTGGTAACATTCCCCAGGCTGATATCACTGGCCGCCTCTTTAGATGTAATAACAGGCCCTGATGTACCTTTAACTGGACTTTCAGTCAATATATTACAGACGTTCTCATTACACACTACTTCCACATCATTAGCTGTTCCCTGCGGCAAAATATTTGACTTTTGTCCAAAGGTAGAGACATCCTTTTGTAAATTAGAGCTCATTTTGGGTGCATCTAATACTGACAGATAGGCCTCATTTGACCTATATGTCTTAATGTCTCTCAACAGTTTGTGTTGTTTCCTTTGCACAATAGTGGCCCTATGTTTATTGGCCTTAGACTCAATATTACTATATAAGGTAAACAGTTCGCGAAAACAAACATTGTTTTTAATGTAGTCGTCCAACTCCTTGATTTCTGTTTTAACTTTAATGATGTCTGAATCATAGTGTTTAACCAAAATATCCATCATGGCCAAACCTGCATCATTATACACTTTAATGATCTTTTTTGACAAAGTGTCCCCAGGTTCCACACAATTTGGAAACTTGGCAGTCCTCAGACCCTGCGGTACAATGCTTCTTTGGATACATTCCGTCAAATATTGTATCTCTAGTTCTAATGTAATATATCTAAAAACTAACTTTTCCAAATCAAAAATTAGCTTTTTACAAGTTCTTAAATCGGTTATGTTATCATTGTACTCACTAGCATCATATAGTAGTTGTAAGATTATTCCAATATTACTGAGTTTTTATTATTAGGAATGTACATCTTTAATCAACTAATTCAATGTAATGCTTCATTCCAGCATTCCGTTTTAATAGTTCTTTTGAGAATTTGATTATTCAATACAAGTATGATAGTAGATTTTTTATAGAAGTTATTTTACTGAATTAACATGGTTTTTTATAAATGTATACAATTACAGATGTATTTATGTGTATTTACACATTTCATTATTGCGAACTATACGTTGACATCATATCCTGTTTGTGGGATTTAAAAGACATGTGTTGGGGAGGGCACATGTTTCTGAAGAAGTTCACATTTGATTAAAGTGGAAGAAAGTGCTAAGACTGCATTTGCCTCGTTTGTGCCATTTCTACATTGGGCTTTGGTTTCAGTTCTGTTCATTGGTTGCGGCTAGTCCGTGTTTTTTGTGTCATTCAGTTTTCTAGTTACACAGAGCCTAGTGAGGTATGGCTACAGAGGCGTCCTCCTCGGACAACTTGTTGGACCTAACAACGCATTCTACACCGGGAGCGGGTAGAGCTGAAGAGCGACGTGACTCCTGTGATGTGGATACCACGTTAATAGCAACTATCACGAAGATAGTGTTTGACTGTTTGAAAAACAGTAAAAAGCGGAATGTTAACGAAGGGGTTAACATCACTAACCCAAGCACGAATGACTTGAGTCATAATGCAGCGCCGTTTCCAAGAGTTGGGGCGCACATTAGTTCAACTGAGCGTGATGGAAATAACAGCATTTCATCAAACAGCAATATTTGGGGTTTTGTGTGTAAGGAACTGGAGAATCCTTTCAAGAACATCAACGGAGACATAACGAACCGGACTGCTAGTGAGTACAATGATAACATAACCGATTTAAGAACTTGTAAAAAGCTAATTTTTGATTTGGAAAAGTTAGTTTTTAGATATATTACATTAGAACTAGAGATACAATATTTGACGGAATGTATCCAAAGAAGCATTGTACCGCAGGGTCTGAGGACTGCCAAGTTTCCAAATTGTGTGGAACCTGGGGACACTTTGTCAAAAAAGATCATTAAAGTGTATAATGATGCAGGTTTGGCCATGATGGATATTTTGGTTAAACACTATGATTCAGACATCATTAAAGTTAAAACAGAAATCAAGGAGTTGGACGACTACATTAAAAACAATGTTTGTTTTCGCGAACTGTTTACCTTATATAGTAATATTGAGTCTAAGGCCAATAAACATAGGGCCACTATTGTGCAAAGGAAACAACACAAACTGTTGAGAGACATTAAGACATATAGGTCAAATGAGGCCTATCTGTCAGTATTAGATGCACCCAAAATGAGCTCTAATTTACAAAGGATGTCTCTACCTTTGGACAAAAGTCAAATATTTTGCCGCAGGGAACAGCTAATGATGTGGAAGTAGTGTGTAATGAGAACGTCTGTAATATATTGACTGAAAGTCCAGTTAAAGGTACATCAGGGCCTGTTATTACATCTAAAGAGGCGGCCAGTGATATCAGCCTGGGGAATGTTACCACTAGTTATGCGGAGGTTGCAAGCCAGCAACCTGGTCCTTCAAAAGCCCCTTTTCAACAACAAAGGGCACAGGGAAAGAGGACTACCAGGTGGTACAACACCACCCAGCAGAAAGGGAAAATGAAGGGCAAAAACAAGAAAAGATGGTAACATCTTTTACAAACAAGACTGAACATGCTCTGAATGTTATCAATTTAAGCCGTATGTTGTTAAATGTAGATGCTTACAATGTACTTGACAAAGGCTTTACTTTCATTCCTAGTAATAGAGTGGATATTAGTAGATTGTTGGTAGATTTTAGATTATATCTACGGAAGTTAAATTTGAAATACATTTTCAAGGACATTACGGATGGTAATACAAATATGAATAAATTACCAAAAAATCCTAGTACATACAATCCTCCCTTGGTGAACACATTACAAGTATTCATGAGTTCATGTGAGAAAGAATTCAGAAACATGAATGCATGTAATGACTTGAATAATTTAACTAATAATGAAGTTAAAGCGTTGCAGGAGTTATCATTAAATTCTGAGATAAGAATTATGAAAGCTGACAAGGGGGGTAAAATCATTATTATGGACACAGCAGATTATAATCAAAGGATATCAAATATGTTAAAGGATACCACAAATTATTCTAGGGTTACAATAGAGTTTGTCAAAACTAGCTTTAGAAGAATAGATGTTATTCTATTCGATATGTTCTGTCAGAACGAAATTGAAAAGGTGGATTATGATTTCCTATTAGTAGAACATCCAACTATGGCAAAGTTTTTTGGTATACCCAAAATACAGTATGGCCTTGATGAAGTATCCTTCAGACCGATTGTATCAGCAAAAAACTCGAAAACAGAAAATATTTCCATCTGGCTAGACAGTTTACTTAACCCAGTAGCACAAAAAGCTGAATATTATCTAAGAGATTCCTGGCAGCTTTTGGAAATATTAGGGAGGATAGGAACTTTAGACAAAGATGTAAATTTTGCCACATTAGATGTGAAAAGCCTCTACACTTCCATTGATCAAACAGAAGGAATAGAGTATATGAGAGAACATCTTACTAATCATACTAGCTTGAGTGGTGATAGGGTGAATACACTATGCACCCTCATGGAGATAGTGCTTGAAAATAATTTTTTCAAGTTTAACAATGTACTCTATAAACAAACATCAGGAGTGGCAATGGGGGCCAGGGTAGCCCCAGCCTTTGCTAATTTAGTAATGTCCAGATGGGAACAGCAGTTTTTGAAAGTCCATGAAAGTTTTGAGAAGGTTTTGATGTACTACAGGTACATAGATGATTTGTTTTTTGTGTGGAAAGGTGGTTTAAGCGAATTTGAGAATATGTTAACAGACATCAATACCACTACTAGCTTTTTAGTTTTTAAACTTGGAGAATTTGGTAGAAATATACATTTTCTGGATTTAGATTTGGGTATCAGTGATATCACTGGCACCATTACAAGTAGAGTTTATAGGAAATCTTGCTTTACTAACCAATATCTCCATAAGACAAGTTTACATCCGCAACATATGAAAAAAAGTGTAGTGAAGGGACAAATGATCAGACTCAGTAGGCTGACTACAAATGACTCAGTATTTTTGCAAGAACTAATAAACTTGAGAGACATGTTTGTAATAAGAGGATATAATCACAATTGGATAAAAAAACTGGAGAAGGAAGTAAATTTACTCAGACAAGGTGTAGCAAAACCTATATTATTAGCTACAGATATTTCTGTGGAAGCACCAAGAGTATTACACCAAAGGCATGAGAATGCCAATAAACATGAGAATTGTGAGTTCCATACTGCATTTCCACTTCCTATAACTAATGAAGTTGAAGAAATCAGGAAAACTATAGAAATGAATTGGAGAATAATCTTAGGCAATCAAGAACTAGTCAAAAGTGTAGGGATGAAACCATTGTTTACATACAAAACAGTTACTAACATTAAGAAAATGTTAGAACATACTAACAACAGTATTGTAGTGAAGTCTAGAGATCTTATTAAAAAAGGCACATTTGCATGTACCAATTGTAGACAATGTAGATTCTTGAGTAACAGTTCCTTTGTCACTTTGAAACATTCTAAAAAAACTTTCTGGGCAAAGAAATACTTTAACTGTAACAGTGAATTTGTGGTATATTTGGCTTGCTGTGCATCATGTGCATGCTACTATGTGGGTAAAACTGTTAGAGTTTTAAAGAGAAGGATTTACGAACATAGCTTAGCTATCAAAAATAGGGATAAAAACAATGCACTTGCAAGGCATTCTTTAGTTTGTAGAGATTTCAAAAAGTTTGAGTTTCATGTTTTGGATCACATAGATAAAGTGACATTCATGGGGGACATCAATAATAAATTAGAGCAAAAAGAGAGTATCTGGCAATTAATGTTAGGGGCGGATCAATACCCAGGGCTCAACGAAGTTATTAATATCAAATGTTTCTTGTTGTACAAATAACATTGTTTGGCATCATATAGTAGTTGTAAGATTATTCCAATATTACTGAGTTTTTATTATTAGGAATGTACATCTTTAATCAACTAATTCAATGTAATGTTTCATTCCAGCATTCCGTTTTAATAGTTCTTTTGAGAATTTGATTATTCAATACAAGTATGATAGTAGATTTTTTATAGAAGTTATTTTACTGAATTAACATGGTTTTTTATAAATGTATACAATTACAGATGTATTTATGTGTATTTACACATTTCATTATTGCGAACTATACGTTGACATCATATCCTGTTTGTGGGATTTAAAAGACATGTGTTGGGGAGGGCACATGTTTCTGAAGAAGTTCACATTTGATTAAAGTGGAAGAAAGCGCTAAGACTGCATTTGCCTCGTTTGTGCCATTTCTACATTGGGCTTTGGTTTCAGTTCTGTTCATTGGTTGCGGCTAGTCCGTGTTTTTTGTGTCATTCATTAATCTGATACTTAGCATTAATTTGAGGGTTGTCTGCTACTGTAACTGATAGGTGATTTAACTTTGAAGACATGTACTGGGGGATATATTTTATGACTTGGCACTTTTTTCTGTGGATTTACACACTGATAAAATACATTTTTACAATGTGGGATTCAAACCTATGCATAAGGGACAACATATTTTCTTCCACAGCAGTGATGTTTCATCCTTGCCAAAGAAGAAGTGCTTCTCAGACATGCTAATTATTTACATATCAAGACACATGACAAACTGAGGGGTTAACCATGTATGTGTTTAACCTGAAAATGTCCTGGTATATACATACCTGTGTGTATGAACATTATTGAAGTCTGAAGACCATCCAAGGACAGAGAACACAATTATGATTACAGAAATATATTAGTCAATATATCCTCTCTCACACAAATAATTTATGTGAGTTTATTAAAACTGAGTGTACAACTGTTAATAAAATTGGGAGTGTGAATTTTAATATAAAGTAAAATGGAACAACAGTAAAAATAATTTGGAATTTGCTATACTAGAACCCAGGATCATATGTATTGCAGCCCTACACTTACACCAGCTGCCACAAGAATAGTAGGAAAACAGTTGTATATTTTTGTATTCATTCTTACCTTCTGAGTGTTAACCACTGCATAACACCACTTAGCATGTTTGCATGGTAGCAAAACATAGAGAATACAATGTATCTGTTTTGAAATTGTCTACAGTCTGCTTACTCTCTGCAGGTGTTCTAGACCATTAGATGTTGTGTGAGGTTGGTAACCATAACCGCACAACACCACATAGCAGGTTTGCATGATGGAAAACAAAGGATGCAACAATGTATCCTTTTTGAATTCTAGAATCTCTGCATCCTGCCTGCAGGTGTTCTGTCTGCTTCGTGTGTGGGCCAGTACTTCAGGTTTCCATAGCAGTAAGTAACACACAAATGTGAGAAGCAAAGCTAAATGTGTTTTATCCTTGTGAGCAGTGTTTCTTAGGGCTGATCCTTAAAAGATGAATGAGGGACTTGAACCATGATCTACAGATAGTATATACTGTGTGGATCACTGTGTTTAGCAGATGTGCTATACACTCTTGCCTGACAGGTGTAATTTATGTATTGGTTATCAAAGAAGTGCATTGCATGGCATTCTATTCTATTTCTCTGTTTTTCCTGTTTGTACTAAGCTGTGCAATAGACAAATACTGGCATTAAAAACATGGGAAATAAACATTACAGAATAAATGTTAGTACACATGAAAGTTTTTACAAACTCTGGATTTGAACTCTCATACCAATCAACCTACAAAACACAGAAAGGGTGCCTTATTCCTGTTTGTCACAGAAACAGTGGGCAGCAGGAATGAAAATTATTGTGCTATAAGTAAGTCCAAAATCATCCATGGTATTAACAAGATAAATGGAGCTTATACAATTCTGAGTTGTTTGTATATGAGTTAATGTCTGATATGGTGCAATGAGTGATCACACAACTGTTTATGACTATTTGCAGTCTTATTTTTGTATGGTATTCATTATTCTCTTATCTAAGCAGTAATCTGAGACATACAGTCTGTAAGGCATTTTGTATCATTGTCAAAATGTGTGAGAATGTGAAATGGTAATAATGCACAATTGTCTGCAAATGCAGGGGAGGTTGGATATCACTGAATAAAAACTAGGAAATGTGTGCTGTTTACTAACATTTCACACCTTGATGCAATTACTTCTACACTTTGTAAGTCTAACCTGCCTGGTACACCCACTGGAGATAAGGTAGTCTGAATTGCTATTGTATTTTCCTTTTCTCTACCAGTAATCATTCACAGTTGTAATTCATTAGCAACAAAACTGAGGGAGTGCCTGCACTATGTTTACGTCTGCTACACAGAGCCAATAATCTGGGATTCAGCAATTCTAATGACTTCACACTTCATTTGCATCTTCACAGGCCTGATTCTACACTATAAAAATGGAACCATGTACCTAGGGAACCTGAAGGTGAGGAGACTTGTTTATGTGGATAAGACAAAAGAAGATTTAAATTACTTTGGACTTATCTGCACAGGAGACTGCTGATCTTGAGAAGGTATGATTGCATTTTTCAGTTATGTTACAGTTATACACTGGATTTGCTCACATGATACTAGGAAAAAATACACACACACACACACACACACACACACACACACACACACACACGCACACACACACACACTAGCAAATTTTACTTTTATCTGTATGCACTTCTTAGAAGTTTACTGATAACATAGGCATTTTTGTCAGGGTATTTTACTTTCTCAGATGCACAGCCTTATTAACCTTCATCACAAGTCTTAATGTTACAACTGTTTGTCTTTACACTCTTCTATTTCCTATTTCAGTGAAATGTAAATGTCCTATAATGTCAATGACACAGGGATGTCAGCCTTCTAGGATGGCTCATAGACACCTCTAGGAGAGTGCTGGCCCCAGGTAGCAGCAACTGGCAATTGCATACAAATGAATGTTCTGTAGCAAATGTATACACGTGTTTTTGGGACAGATGTTTTATTGAGATAATTGTTATTCCTTTCTTTGGAACAAAAATGTCATGTGCCTGTTGTTTTGGCTGGGGAAGCCAGGTTCCATTTCTGTGCTGACACAACCAAAAAGGTTTTGGACAGGATTTGCTTTGCTATTCTTACTTCATGTTTTGGATAAAACCTTGGTTTGTGTGTGACTGTGACATGTAACAACTGCATAAACCTTTTTTATATTTGAATAATTTTGAAAGTTTCTTGTTTCTCCAGTGGGCAATATAGAAAAACTAATAATATGTGTTACATCTAAGCAGGACATTTATTTATGTGATATTTATTTATAGTAGCCTTCTTTTGTGCTTTATGTCACCTATGACTATGGCACCCAAGTAATCTAATCCATAAAAACTCTCTTCAGTAACCCCAAAAACAACATCATCATTAAAACATTTTGACAGCATGGAACCTTTCTTCTTGAGAGAAGGCACAGGGATATGTCTGGAAGAATGCAAATTTGGAACTAGACTGTGAATGATGCGAATGCTGTTGGGGATGCATCAGGACATATGATCAGGTGCATCATAGGGCCAGTGACTTTATTTAATTGGCCCAGTGGACAGCAACTACAGTGACCAGTGGACAGGTGGCTACCGTGGGCATGCTCCTACAGAGGCACCACTGACACCAAATGAAGATTTCCTGTCCACTGACAGTGATCCAGAGAGTTCAGTAAAAAGTGCGCAACAGCATGTGATTGATGTTGTTGCTGCTGTTTCATGGAAGCCATGTATGTCCCAAGAGGAGATTCTGGTTAGGCTTACATGTGCCATTTTTTAAATATTTCTTGTATAGTAAAATACTGAAAGCAATACTTAAGTCGGTTTAATCTTTTTTTGGGGGGGACTAGTTAAAGATTGATACAGTTAAGAACACATTCTGGTTCATTACACATGGGCTTGCTGTGGACACGGTATCCAATTTTCAGTTAAATGCATCGTTAATGGACATATAAAGGCCAAAATATTTCCCCCTTTGTTATTGTTATTGTGATGATGGTGTCCTTACATTTTGCTTACTTAGGTTCATAGGTTCATAGGTTCATACTAGGCTATCTGCCCTAGGGCATTTATAAGCCTAGCCAGAGTGTGTTTGGCTTTCGCCACCCATTTTAAATTAATTTTGCTATGCCTTTTTTTGAGGTTAGTATACTGTGCCTCTGTCTAACAGTGACACAGAAGTGATAGCCGGGGTAAACCTACGATCTCCCATCCACTCATCAAGATTCCTCTTGAAGAGAGTCAATGTGGGACTCTGCCTAACCTGGACTGGGATTTTATTCCAGAGTGAAGGGAGCCTCTGGGTTATGAATCTGTCCCTCCAGCATGTCCTATTTATTTCAGTGCTGAGGTTCAAGTCTCTAGAGTGCGTAGCTTGATGGGATTTGGATTTTCTGAGGTGCAGCATGTCCATTAATTCCGGGTTGGACATGGCTTTATACGTCAGGCACAGATCGCCTCTGAGCAGGCGGTATGCCACTGAGTAGAGCTGGAGTTTCTTTAACTGGGCAGCATATGGCATCTGTTTGAGCCCTTTGATCCTCTTGGTGAAGTACTTTTGGGGTCTTTCCAGTTGCTGCAGGTGTCTGGTAAGGTACATCCCAAAAGGGGCATTGTACTCAATTATGGGCCTGATGAGGGATGAGTAAAGAGGTAAGATGACCTCCCCTGATCTAGATGTGAATCCCTTCATGATTAGGTGGGCTATATAAAATGTTTTTCTAACCACTTTGGCCACGTGGTTGTCAAATGAGAGATTGCTATCAACTTGGGTCCCCAGGTCCCTAATGACTTCTTCTGTACTTAATGGATTACCACCTATGTGGTAATTTGTGGGCACTTTGTTTTTGCCAAAGGGGATGACTATACACTTTTTGGCGTTTAGCTTGAGGCCATGGCTCTGGCACCAGTTGTCTGTTTCTATGAGGCCCTTTTGGAGGATGCTTGTGTCGGCTGGAGAGTTGATTATGGCACCCAGTTTGCAGTCATCTGCGAACTTGGTCAGCCACAGTCCTTCCGTGTTGGCCTGTACCGCTGAGAAATATATACCAAACAAGAGAGGTCCCAGGATTGAGCCTTGTGGGACGCCACTTGTAACTGGTTTGGAGTCTGACATGGCTCCAGCAATTCTAACCATGTGGGTTCTGTCCTTGAGCCAGTTTGCAACCCATCTAGTGACATAGGGGTTTATATTTAAGCTGGTGAGCTTATCTATAATGCCCGAGTGGGGTATTGTATCGAAGGCTTTTGCGAGGTCCAGGTAGGCTGTGTGGACCACCTTCCCCTCGTCAATGGCCTCGGTGACTGTTTCAAAGAAATCGACCAGGTTTAAGAGGCAGGATCTGCCCTTAACAAAGCCAAACTGGGTAGGATCCAATGTCTGTAGGTCCCCAATATCTTTATTTATGAGGTCCATGATGATCCTTTCCATAGCTTTGCAGACCAAGCTAGTCAGGCTTATGGGGTGATAGTTTCCAGGATCCGTTGAGGCACCACCTTTGTGGAGAGGGACCACTGTTGCTGTACGCCACTCTTTGGGTACATATCCTGTAGTAAGGCTAAGATTGAACAGTAGTTTTATGTTTGGGTTTAGCTCTTCTTGGAGTTCATGTAGGGCAGCCCGGGACACCATCTGGTCCCATTGATGCTGTGTTTTTGCTTTGGAGAGGGCGGCTCTTACCTGAGCATCTGAGATGTCAGGGGCAGCACTCTGTTGGGATAGATATTTGCCCTTTTGGTGGGGAGAGGGAGAAGTTTGCACTGAACCTGTCAGCTAGGATGTTGGCAATGTCTGTGGGCTCGGTGTATTTTTTGTCATTTTGGACTAATTCTGAGCATATCTGGGAATTCCCACCCAGGTTCCTAACATAACTAAAGAAAGCCTTGTGATTATCCTTAGTGTCCTGTGCAATTTTTCTCTCGAAGCTGGCCTTAGACGATTTTATGAGTGCCCGTAGTTTTTTGCTAATACTGATCAGAGATGCCTTCCCTTTTTGGGATTTTGCTCTATCAAGTAGTAGCTTCCTCCTTCTATTGTATAGTTTGTTTATGGCTGGGGTCCACCAGACAGGACATCTGCCTTTGGAGGATTGGGTCTTGGTTTTATTTGGGATTGCATGATCCATGCATTCCTGAAGGTGTTCATAGAATGCGTTTATAAAGGATTCTGCGGTCTGGGCCGTATTTTCCATAGGCCGGGGCTTTGAAGGATTTACCTCAGTTTTGAGGCATGTGAAATTGCTTTAGAGAAGTTTTTCACTGTGGTTTTCTGGGCAGGGGTGGGGTCGGGATGTGAATATCCAGTGAGATTAGTTTATGGTCTGATCTTACCAGTGAGGGATACACTTCTGGTCTGGAGCATAGTGTCCCCATGTTGGTGATGATCAGGTCCAGTATGTTTTCCCCTCTTGTGGGAGTGGTAACAAGTTGTTCCATAGCATTTGAGTTTATAAATTCTAGGAACCTTTGGGCTAGGGTGTTGGAGCTAGAGTAATGCTCCCAGTCTATGTTTGGGTAGTTGAAGTCGCCCAATATAATGGTGTTTGGAGAGACCTTCATATTTTCCAGTATTCTCAGGAAGGCCAAGTGGGGTTCCTGTGTTTGGGAGGGTGGTCTGTAGCAGGCTATAAACTGGAAGGCAGTTTTACCCACAGTTAGTTGCACATGGATAGTCTCTGATGCTTCGTGCTGTGCCACCAACCTGGAGGTGTGGGTATCTTTGACGAATATTGATACTCCCCCTCCTTTTGTGGTTCGGTCCAAGTTTTGGGGCCGAAAAGCATGGTATGAGGTATAACCTGGTAGAGCTGGGGTGCTCTCGGGAGCCTTGAACCAGGTTTCTGTTACTGCACAGATATCGATGTTCTCCATGCTAAGGAGAGTTTCTAGTGCGTGCATCATGAGGTTTAGACTTCTGGCGTTGAGTAGCATTACTCTTAGTTTCTTATCCCTTGTGATACCTATGGAGGTGGGTTTGTCTTTTGAGCCTTGCCTAAAAAAGGCACTATGGAGGCAGCAAGAGCCTTTGCCAATATCCGAAAGCCCAGGGGTGACAGGTGCAAGCCGTCCCTAGCGAAGCATCGTGGCTTGTCGAGCATGTCATCCCAGGCTGACAGGCATTGGATCCCCTTTGAATGACACCAACACTTAAGCAAATTGTTGAAATTGATCATCTTGTCTTCATATTGTGGCATCATTTTTGGTGAGGGTAAGATGCTACTCAAGGTCAGGGTCATACCGGCCTGGGCTACATGCTCAGAGAGCTCCTCTATGTCTCTTTTCATGTAGTCCAGGGAGGTACGCCTCAGGTCATTCACACCAGCATGGACAATGACTGAGTCATATCTGTACTTGCCTTGGAGTGACCTGAGTGCTTGTGTTATGTGGCGGATCCTAGCGCCCGACAGGCAGCTCACCGTGACCTTCTCCTTGTTCAGCCTGGTGAGTGGGACGTCAGTGTGCCTGACGATAGAGTCACCTATTACAAGTGTATCAGGTGTGTTGTTTAGCCTTAAGGGCTGTGACTGTTCAGCACACTGGCTTTGTGAGCTATGTGTTACACTTCTTCCAGGACTATTCTCCCTAGCAAGTATGGAGTCATCTGCACATGGTAAGCCAAACATTTTTTATTTCAGTACTGATGAGCATTTCACAGAAATATTAATTTATGTGCATGTGTAAGGTGGGTGTCAGGATTGTGTGTGTGTTGTTGTACCATTTATGAAGTGGCACCAGTATTAGTTTGTTAGCCTATATTGAACTGTAGTAGTGTAGCTATTAATTTATTTCTTGTGTTTGCTAGTTATTATCACAGGTGATCCTGACAGTGGTAGTGTAAGACTCTTTCCACCTAATGTCAAAGTATAGGCAGACTCTGATGATGATGGTGGCCAAACACAGGCACAGCTGGGGGGTGCAGAGGTTAAATCTGACAATTAGGTTGACATTCAGCTATCCCCTGTAATTCCATCTGACACAGCCAATAGGCCTACTCAAACCCATTCCATTGAGCCCTCGGATACTGGACAGGTGGAGGGTGAAGCACTTGATCAGGGTAGTGTGGTTACTATGGATTCAGTGCCTGTTGACTCTGGAAATAGCCAAAGTGTGGGTGAGGTCTCCTAGCCATCCTCCACCTGATCCAGATGTGCCTTTCTGTGCCACTTGACATATGTTTAGACCATCACAGAGTTGCAGGTACATTCCAATAGGGCTTCTGAGGAAATGCTTAGGGTTGTGGATGTGGCAAAGGCCGATATGTGTGACTGCCTCCACCGTGTTGCCGATTGAATGGATTGGATGAATGACACATTGGAATATGCGGTGTCTGTGATGGAATATCTGCTGGGAAGGGGGTGGCATCCACATGGGCATAGATCAGCTACATTATCTGATGTTAGCCAATGTGGCAGTGCCCGATCATGCCCCAGTAGTGGCACTACTTCCAATGCTCCATCAGTGGTTAAGGTGTCCACACGCAGAAGTGGTAGGCCATGGGGTCATGATCCTGGACGTACTCATGAGGAAAGCTCATCCAGCAGACATCAGTCACATTCAGGAAGCAGCAGTGCATCTGACTGGTGACATGGACTTGCCAGTGCAACTCCTGGCAGAGCCAGTTCTCGGGGTCAGGGGTGACAATGATGAACTGTCATCTCTACCATGCACAGCTCACATCTGTCTGACATACCAAGATGTAAAGCTAGCAGAGCTTTTCTTTCAGACACTCACACACCAATTTCACCTCTAGTGCCCATACAGACACACACACATATAACAGTTACATAGGTCAGTTGTGAAGCTTAAAGCTCATTCTTTTACACTGGCCATTTCATACTTTACCCAAATGCTTGCCTGTTTCTCTTTTCTCTTTCTTACTCACATGCACTCACTTAGGTTTTGTGTCAGCCTAGGTCTCCTGCCCCCCCCCCCCATACACACACATACACACACATACACAACACGCTGTACAAATTATGATAACTGTGTCATATCCTTGTTTTCTAACTTTTGGATTGAAGGATTCCTAAGTCTTTTGTCTGATTCTCACGATTCATAGCTGACTTAGTGCATAGTATATCTGTGTTTGTGATGCTGTTTTGCTAATTTTACTGCTTTCTTACAGGTTTTTGTAATGGGTACATGAATCCAAAACTCTTACAGCAGCAAAGCTGATCCAAGACATAAATAAAAGTGGGACAAATGGCTGAACAATAGGGTGACATTTTAAAAATGTTGGTCTTACAAACTTAGACAGTTGATAGAATAACATTTTCTGCATCACTATTTTTAAGAATTTTTGGAGGGATACAAAGTCTGAAATTGAAATGTGTGTTATTAATTTCTAACTTCTCTAATGATTTTCCAGTACAAAAGTATGAGGCCAAACTGTAGATATTCTGTGACAATCATTATTTTTGAGAGGTATGAATTTCTGAATTTTTGATCCCTGAGACCTATTACTTGCTAGAGGACACATATATTTGCATAAGACACTGCTGTCACATCTTGAAGTCATTGCTGTAAGACTCAACCACCTCTTTCTCACTTACATTAGCAAGTAATAATATGCAAGGGTATGCCATTTATTTGTATTATTACACATTTATTTCTATTCCACATCCAGCAATTACCTTGTAAATCCGGCATTTGCTACAGTTTAGTTCAGGGCTGACTCTGTCTGATGCTAGGAGTACACAGCCATTACATGGGTAAGTAAAAGTTGTGAGCATTGCCTGGCATCAATGTTACTATATTTATGTGCGCAGGATGAAGGTTTTGGTGAGTCAGTGTGCTATGCATTGGCTCTTAGCCAGTGTAAGGGCATATTGAACATGTTTATGTGTGACTACACCCAGAGGGACTGCTGGTTCACCCTCTGACTCTTCACCTGTGTGTGGCTGTGGTGACATTGCCAGTAGTGGTGGGATGTGTGGCCTTTCCACTTGTTGATCCTGCTGTGAAGCATGGTACAGACGGCAAAGATTTCAACACAAGTACAGGGATTGTACTGCATAGGTCCCACTGGTTGTATTTAGACACCAGAACCATGACTTCAGCAGCCCAAACACACACACTGTGATATTTCTTGTTAAAGCATGTGCCTTATTATAGCACTTTTCAGTTGGTGTATGTGCACTTCTGATAGGTGGCATCAGCCACTGTTCCAGTGCATAACCTGCAACCCCCACTAAATTATACTGTGGGATATTCCCTCTAGTAAACATGTCATTCAGTTGGGAGTTGTGCCAGATACGTGAGTCATGATAACTACCTGGTTTGCTACCACACACATTCAGGATGATTCCCTTAGCGTTACACACAATCTGGCAGTTAATGGAGTAGAAGCCCTTTCTATTTATGTACACCCTTCCCTGTTCCCTAGATGGTGCTTTTATCTCTATATGTGTACAGTCTATGGCACCCAGTACTTCAGGGTAGTGTGCTTCATGGTAGAACACCTGAATATTTGTGGCCCTATCCTCAGGTGTATGGGGAAAATATATTTAGTCTCTGCATGTAGGAGCATAGCATTCAGGAATTGATGGAGGATCCTGGATGCTGATGCCTGTGACACCCCCAGCATGTCCCCTTTGGTCTCTGAATGGTTCCTGTAGCAAAATTTCTAAGCTACGCATACCATTGTCTCCACCAGTACTGGTTCCCCTCTGTTTGCCCTTGGTCTGAGTTAAGGATGACAGAGGTTGTAGAGATGTAGTATTGTCATTATCCACCCTGTATCACTCTACAATTTCCACCTGATACAGATTGTGAAAAGTTAAATGGGGTCTAAAACCCCTTCTCCTTCTTGGCCTTAGTCTATTAGCAGCAGCAGCAGCAGCATATACTTCAGCCTGTTGCACATACACATGAATTAAAGCAACAGCAGCCTCTAACATAGTTTTTGTCTACAGAAGTTTCTGTGGCTGTATTCCATTAGGTTTTGAAATTCACACAGAAAACTAGCACTCAGTCTGCATGGTTACTTTATAGCTTGTTGAGTAGCTCCTCCATCTTGGATTGGTTGATTAGGATACAATTCAGCTGCTTATGCTGTAATTAGCATACGTGTTTATCATGTAGAGCCAGTTACTAAATCCAAAACGGTGCACTATCCTGTGCGTCGCGCCACAACACTCATACAGTCTTAGTGGACTTTGTAGGCTTTATTGAATCTGACTCTATATTCTGGTGAAATATTAACATCCAGGGTTAACATTTAATACATATTGCTATGAAAGAGATGAAATGCACAAGTTCTGCAGGTTATTCACAGGTTTTTAATATAGCTTAAACATAGCAACACAAGATAGGATGGATGATGTTTACATGCATTAGTTTCTCAGTGACTGCAAAAGCAGTGATTTAAATAGTAATTTCTACCTAAAATATTCAAAACAGTTCTGTATGAAAGTGTTGTCTTTTCTAAACAAGCATTGCTAAACTGCACTAAAATAAGTGCATGCTAGAGCAAGATAGAAGTTTCTTTGCTGCAGTACTGTCATGCTTTCATAATGAGTGCTCCAAAAATATCCCCATATTATGTTTATAAGTGTGTTTATAAGTGTGTTGCACATTAAGCTTTTGTGTTGCATGCCAACTAAAAACTGACAGTAAATTAAATGAAAGAGCATGGATGACATCTGAAGTCTTTTCTGCATGTTGTGATTACAGAACTATAAATCTGTGGAAATAGACTGCAACTTTTGTTTTTTTCTGTCATTTGTGGACATGCTAAACAAAACCGTGTAAATGAACATTAAATAAAAGTGTTCTGTCTCCCAACATTATAGATATATCAGTCATTGTCTTGCTCGATGAATAATATTCAACCTTCAACATTCGATTCATGGTAAGAAACAAGTTACACATCTGCCTCAAGAGAATGAGTTATGCCCTTCTCATGTACAAAGATTAGTTTCAATGACAAGGCGTGTAAAGGAATCAAAGATTAGGATGAGTGGAGTGACTGGAATAGTAACTCTCTTAAGCAAACTAGTAGAAGCGATATCAAGCTAGGCAATACTGAGGATGAAGTCATAGCTGAGCTTACCTTTTATATAAAGCTGTTGCTCCTTGCACTGATGTTAGCATGTAGCACTGAAATTCTGAAGACTGCTTACCCTGTATTGAATAATGTTGTGTGGCTATTTGTGTGAAATGATTAAAGATTAAAAACATAGAAAACAATGATAACTGGCAAATTTTGGAATAATCAAGACATCTACCCGTTAAAGGTATGAATCATAAGGCAAGAGTTCTACTCAGACTTTTCAGCTTTGTGGCATACAGTAATAAAGCCATGAGTATAATTCAAGTGACCTGCATTGAAACACCAACTCTGGCACTGGAGGAGCTGTCATAGGAACAAGAGGAACGATGGCACTGGAGGAGCTGTCATAGGAACAAGAGGAACGATGGCACTGGAGGAGCTGTCATAGGAACAAGAGGAACGATGGCACTGGAGGAGCTGTCATAGGAACAAGGGGAATGATGAGAGTCTTCCTGCTCATATCTCCACGGGGAAAGGAACAAGGAAGATGTGGTAAGAGGCATGCTGTTACTCTGTTGTCTCTGAAGACTGGAGATGTGTGGATCAGCACAATTAGGCAGATATTTGTGCTGGGACTTATAGGGTTATGTCACTGTAGGCATTGTATTATTTCTCCTCATAACATCATACAGTACACTCAGATGTAGTACAAATAAGATGCTAGAAACCTGGAAAGTTATGGCTTCCCATCTCACAATCTGAAAAGTAGTGAATGACCTCCTCTATGTCCACTGCCCTTCCTAGTCAGAGTTCATTCACATCCCATACAGCTATATGGCATTGCCTGTCTGAATGGGTGGACCCTTCCCAATGAAGTATTCTGAGAGTGTGTCAGTTTGTGGGGCCCCACACAGGATGGAATGAGTGAACTTGTTTGGGGAGGGTGGAAGTCAGTGGTAACTGATTCTTCCAGTAACTCTACAACTGCTACCTCCCTTAGGAAATGCAGAAAAAATACTCAAAACTTTCAGTGATACCTTTTTCATGAACTACTGTACATCTTAACAGGCAAGGAAGACATAAGACAAAGACATAGGCAACCTTCAGACACTGGACCCAATTGTCAAGGGGTGGTCATGTCTACTAAACCTGGTGCTGATGAATTTCTTTGAGAAGGTCACCAAGACAATGGACCTGGCTAAGGCATTGGATACAATACTGCACTCAGGTATAGTAGACAAACTCACTGAACTGGGCATAAACACTTACATAACTTGGTGGATTGCCATCTGGCTCATAGGACTCTCTCCACTAACAGACCAGTCACTGAAGGGGTGCTTCAGGGATCTGTGCTGGGATTGTACCTATTTGGCATCTAATTCTCAGAAGTAAAGGCTAAAGTCAAGGGTCTTTGGCTGGCCAAGTTTGTAGATGACTGTAAGTTGTATGTTATCATAGATTGCCCCATGACACAAATAGCTTACAACAGTGTCTAGCACAAATAGTTGGTGCCAAAGTAATGGACTGAATTCAGTGCCATGAAATGCATTATAATGCCTTTTGGGAAAACTGCAACACAGGTTAATTATTCCATCAATAAACCAAAAACATTAACAAAAGGTACCAGTTGGAGGTGTCTGAATAACCATGAAGTAAACGTGTAGCAGCCACAATAGGTTTAATGCATAAACGCCAAAAATCTCCAAAGCGTTTTCATCCACTAGACTTCATCAGATGTAACAACAAGCCATAAATTGAAGCAGCTTTTATACCCTCCCCTCCACATTTACTTTGAGTTAATTGAATAATTTATTAAAATATTAAAATAACTAATTAATACCACTCATCCTCTACCATTAAAAACCATAAATATTAGTTAAAAACATTGCAAAGTGCTTGTGCATAAATAAACAAGTATACAAACACTACATAATAAAACGTAATCAAATAAGAAACTTTATGTTAATGAAATCAAACTCCATGTGATAGGTAACCCTTTAAAACTATACTTATACTGGTACTGGTGTAGCATGTGGATGCATATATAAAAAATAGAAATGTGAAATGTTCCTAAAAAAGTAATAAATTAAAAATAACTTTTGTTTTATACATTGTTACATCTGATGAAGTCTAGTAGATGAAAACGCTTTGGAGATTTTTGGCATTTATGCTTTAAACCTATTGTGGCTGCTACACGTTTACTTCGTGATTATTCAGACACCTCCAACTGGTACCTTTCATTAATGTTTTTGGTTTCTTGGTTGTTCAAGGTACCTGACCTATTCTGGTTTATTTGGTTTTTATTCCATTAGAAAAACACCTCTAACAGTTGATTCAGTAGTCAGGGACCTGGAAATTATGTAAACAGTAATCTGACCTTTGACCAGCATTTGGCCAAGGTAGTAAGAAAATCATTGTATGTTGCCCAACATATAAGTAAGGGTATGGCATCCAGATCCAAGGAGGTCATTGAGTTTAATACTCCCTTTGGCATTTACCTGACCAGATATATGCAGCAGCTGGAATGCCCACAAAAGTTCCTTACTAGGAGAATCCAGGGAATAAACATATTGTCATATACATATTGCCTTAAAACTCTGTCTCTATACTCAGTCCACTGCAGGTATGCCTGGCATACAAGGCATCCTTGGATCCAGCTCTGATGGACCTTTTGCATATCTACAAAATAAACAGCATCAGAGCCACTAGGTCAAAGGATTTACAAATCTGTCTGGCAAGTGGCTTAGAGGATTAAGAATTTGTTAATGAGCCATTTCATGTGTCCAGTGGTACAAGGTTTGATTCCCTCAGCCTCCATTGCCTAACTGTATGACTCTGAGCAAGTCACTTAAACAGACAGCTCTACTGGGCTGAGACTGAAAAAGGTCCATGCAGATCAGCTCTACTCTGGAAAACAAATACAAATAAAGGGAAATAAAATAAATTTTGCTTGTGACATAAATAAGATGTGTTGGTGAGACAGATATGTTTCACAGGGATCCCCATGTTCTGGAACAGGCTCCCCATTCATGTGAAGCAAAATCCATGCCTAACCTTATTTAACCATAACCTTCACCAAAAAAATGAGAAAATGGAAAATCACCCCAGGTCTGGACACCATGTCTCTGATAGACAGAGGCAGACAGTAATACCCAAACTAACATACCCCCATAACCACTAGAAACTTCCTAATTAACATACCCCTTCCTAATAAATGCCCATGTACATAGGGATACAGTAGGGTTAGGTTGCATGGATAGGCCCTGGTGATCATTAGCCTAGTATGTACCTATGAACCTAGGATACATGTTATGCCTACAATGAAAAGTGTACCTGAGGATGAGGAATTTCTTACTGTGTCATATGGGATCAAATGATGATATTGGGGATGCTTCAGAAACCAGAACAGAACAGTGAAAAGAATGAATAAATGGGTGAAGGGAGGGAAGTTTTGTGTAGCCCATTATTCTTTATCCATGGTGGTCAGAATAACCTGCACAAAATGTCTGATTTCAGTGTAAATAGTGTAGCTCAGTGGAGCTAATAAGTATGCACAGATTTCTTGCACATTTATTTGCAGATACTATATACTGACTATGTTACCAGCTCTTCCATGGTTGACTGTTGTATTAGTTATGTTTTAATCAACAGAGTACAATTTCTATGAGCAGCTTACTGTTAGCTCACATCTGTCTTTATACAGTGTTGGCAATTGTGCTCCTCTGACAATGAGACTTTACTCCTAGCAATTATAAAACATCAGACGGTTCAGAAAGGGGCAATTATATGATAGACTATAAATTATAGACCAATAACTTGTCTTCCGATGACGACAAGATCCATGCGATATAACAGAAGTAAACAGAATATATTACTCTGCTTCTACATTAATAACTGATAAATTCTACCACAGGAACACAGGGTAGAGAGCGAAAGGGGGGTGAAAGAGAATACCATCATGGAAATATCGAATAGAGAAAGCTATAAAGCAGCTAAGACAAGAAGTATCATTGTTAGAAGATTATAGAGGAGGGAACAGATCAACAAAAATATTAAGAAAAATAGATGTGATAAAAGCAATGCGCAGTATTAGAATAGACCAGGATCTATTATGCACTATTGGAGATAACAGACTAAAAATTTCAAAGCAGGCGAACTCAGAAGATATGAAGATAAATATAAGGGAAAAAGCACAAAATAAGCAATTTACTGATGACCCAAAAAAGTTTTATAGAGAATTAGGAAATAAGGTAAAAGGAATTGATAGACCGCCAATAAAAGAGGAAGTAGATACATTTTGAAGAAATATATATGAAGATCCTGTGGAACATAACAAATATACTAAAAGTAGTAAAAGAAAGAATAAGAAGTTTAGAGGTACAGGATATGAAATGGGATGAAATAACAGCCAGACAGATTGAAACAAAGTTGAGAAAAGCCTCTAATTGGAAAACCCCAGGCCCAGATGCAGTACCTAACTTTTGGCATAAAGTATTAACTTCTTTACATGAGGATCTAGCTATGAGTAAGAACTATTTATAATTATACCCCAGACACCACACTGGTTAACAACAGGAAAAACAATGCTCTTACTTAAGAGTGAACCTGCAACAGTGAAAAATTATAGACCAATAACTTGTCTTCCGACAATGTATAAACTATACACGGGGATTGACGATGACAGAGTTTATACTCATTTAGAAGAAAACTCAATTATGGCAGTAGAACAAAAGGACAATAAAAAAAACAAAGGATCATTTGTTGTTAAATAAAGTTATAGTGGAGAACTGTAAAAAAGGGAAGAATCTAAGTATGGCATGGATTGACTATAAAAAAGCATATGATAGTATCCCACATTCATGGATAAAAGAGTGCTTAAAAATGTCTAAGGTACATCATACACTGATTGATTACATTACAGTAACCTTGAAACAGTGGCAGACACTTTGCAATTAAGCCATGATAAAGGACAGATTATTATCTCAGGGATAAAAATCCAAAGGGGGATATTCCAGGGTGACTCCCTATCACCGTTGGCATTTTGCCTTGACATTAATTCATTAAGCTGTTTACTTAACAGCTTAGGTCATGGCTATAATTTGGCTTCTAGAAAACAACAAAGTATAACAACTTCTCATCTTCTCTTTGTCAATGATTTAAAATTGTATAGCTCATCAGATGAGGAATTGAAAGCATAGCTACAGGTTGTCAAAACTTTTTCAGATGATATTGAAATGTCATTTGGTCTTGAAAAATGTGCAAAAGCAACCTTTAAAAAAAGAAAATTGTAGCACCAGGAAAACATCAGTTTGGGGCAAGAATGTGATATAAAAGAACTTGAGTAAGAGGGGGTGTATAAATACTTGGGAATTGATGAAGGATCAGCAATAAAACATGAATAAATGCGAATAAAGCTTAGTAAGGAGTACTTTAGAAGACTTAAATTAATCCTGAAAACAGCATTGGCACCTAGGAACAAGATCCAAGCTATAAATCAGTTTGCTCTTCCTGTCCTAACTTATAGTTTTGGAGTGACTGACTGGCCCCAAAAAGTGTTGGATAGATTGGATATTAAAACAAGAAGGATCCTTCATGCTCACCAAATGATTTATAAAAATCAGTGTATACCAAGATTATATATTCCTCGTTCTGAAGGAGGGATGGGCCTCCTTGAAATTGATTACATGTATAGATCTGCAATCTTGGTACTTCACACATATCTGCTGACCTCACATGATCCAAATGTGATGAAAGTTTTGAAACATGAGGAGAATAAATCTAAGATGACATCTCTGCCTAATTTAGCAGAAGCATATAGACGTTAAGCAGGAATGGAAATCAAACCAGAAGTGGATAAAAATCAGGCAGCAACTGAATGTGCTAAAAAACAAAAGAAAGAATATAAGGTGAAGGATCAGATGAGAAGGCAAGAAATGTGGAAAAAACATAAATATAGTTGCAAGTATAGAAAACTTCTGGAAGAGCCTCATGTTGATCAAGAACAAATGCGGGAATGGTTAAGGAGAGGTGAATTTACATCAAGAAATGAAAGGTTAATATTGGCAGCCCAAGATAGTGGGCCACATACATGTTGGTTTACTAAGTCTATATAACATGTGGGAGAAACAGATATATGTAGGTTTTGTGGAACCGAATTGGAAACAATCGCACACCTTATTGCTGGTTGCGACTCTCTTATGGCAGAGGCACTGTACACTGAAAGGCATAATAATGTGGCAACATTGTTACACTGGAGATTGTGCAAACATTATGGTATTGAAGTGGCTGAAAAGCACTGGAAACATGAGCCATAGAGAATCATAGAAAATGATGAAGTTTACATTACATGGGATCACCCAATACCAACAGTCCAAAAGATAGATGCTAGAAAACTGGATATAGTGGTCCAAGAAAAGAAGACAAAAGTAGCATTGATCATTGAAATTGCCACACCTAGTGACTACAGTGTCTTGCATACAGAGAGACACAAAGTCATAAAATACCTTGATCTGCAGGCAGAAATGAGAGCCATGTGGAAGAAAGATACCCAGACAGTTCCAATAGTAGTAGGACCAACTGGTCTTATAAAAAAGAATTTACAATCGTATTTAGATATGTTACCAATTCATGTAACACCATATGAATTGCAGAAGGAGCCATTACTGGGCACATTGCGGGTGCTGCGAAGAGCACTTTTGGCTAACATCAAAGAGTGAAACAATACTAATTTCATGAACTTTAATCGTACTTTGACTTAGGAATGGGGTCCATTTCCGTCATGGTATTAGAAACCCAAAAGACTTGCAGAAATTAAAAGGACAATTCCAGCTGACATGTTTACACACACACACACACACAGATATATATATATATATATATATATATATATATATATATATATATATATATATATATATATATATCTACAAAGATATATATATATATATATATATATATATATATATATATATACATACACACATATATATATATATATATATATATATATATATATATATATATATATATATACACATGTATATGTGTGTGTATATGTATTAAATGAAGGTAAAAACAGTAATGTCAGAATCCATGTGAGTTGCAATCAAACATTCAGTAACATACAAAATATCGAATAAAAATGACTACAGAAAACTTACACAAACCTTTGTTTCCTGACACTTACTCATTGCACAAATTTGCAGGTGTGTATAAGTGTAATACCAACATGTAAACAATGCTTTTACATAAGACGTACCCATCAAAGAATGTAGATCAACTGCTATACTAAAGATGTAAAAATTTAACCAGTGTTGTAAACTGTAAATCATCACAAGATATTTGGTAGTTTGACTAATGCTGCATACTTAACTTCGACTTTAACCTTAATTTTATTATAGTGCTTATTTTTGAAGCATTTGTACATACATCAAAGAGGGGCAAAGTATATGATATAAAAATTATTAATAACTCAAAACTCCTATTATTAATTAACGTAAGTCTATTAATAGCTTAGCACTCTAAGCATAATAAAGAACAGAACAGAAATTAAAACATTAACACTCACACAGCAATAGAACAAAAGTGTTCTGCAAACACGTAAATTCAAATTTGCTGTGATAATACAGAAAATTCCCATAATACAAAATCAAGTCTTACAACAGAAAAATCACTGATAAAAGGCTGGAATACAATAATTTCTAAGTTCAATGAACCACATCACACCATCATTCGTCATTCCATATTCACAAACATCATCAAGCCCTGCCAAAGTCCTGCCAAATTCATATCCAGAGAGACTAGAAATAACAGAACTAAAATGACAAGTCCAGAGTATTCACAACCGAAATTCATAAAAAGGCATAAAATGAGCTTAAATAGACATGTTCTGCATTTCTATGTAAAAACATTGCACCAATCTATTTTGAGTGCTTTTAATGTGTGGTAATCAGGTCCTCATGATTCAAGAATAGGGTCAATTGACTTAATAAAATCTTGAAAGTTAATCCAAGTTTCTAAGCGATCATAGTGCATTTTATAATTCGGATTTTGTTCCGTACTGTAAGGGTCATGCTGTATATTTCTGTACAGAATCATTAACAGAAATTGCTTTTGAGGGCTTTGCATGTGTGGTAATTAAGCTTTTATGCCTCCCTTAGAAGAAAACATTGAGACTTTGGGGGATTCTGGAAGGTACTGTGACATGTGCACCACCATGTATATGACACAGTACCTGTGTCTGTGTATCAGTGCATCTTTGTACTATTCAACATATACCATAACACAGTGCTGTACAATTCTCTAGTACTAAGATATGCAGCACCATGTAGAACTGAGACCCATGACCATAATGATCGTTGATGAAGCAATCTGAGGGCTAGGAATATACTAATTAGTCATATGATCTCTTTCATGGGACCACCTCCAGGAAGGCATCCGCACACCAAGGGATTCAAGAAATTGTTCAGCCATGTAGATGAACATGGCCATTCACACCACATTGCAGTACTGAACAAAGCCAAAAGACAGTATTCAACTATTTTCAACAAGTGTGGTTAGGGGATTGGGGGGGGGGGGGCTCTAGACCAGGGATACATTCAACCTAAATTCTTTAACAGCATTGGCATCAGTACAGGTGTCAAGGTGGGGGAGAAACACTAAACATCAGAGATTGCTCTAAATATGTGCCTCATTGGCACCCACATCATTATGGGGAAAGGTGGTGAAGACACACACTAGCCTCCAGAGCATACTAGATGCATGCTGCAATGGCACTTCAACTGTTATGGGGAACAAGGGTAGGGAGGAGGGACACTAGACACCAGGGATTCTACAAGTGTGTCATAACATAAAGTGATCCTAGATGGGAGGGAACCATGAGAGGGAACACAAGTCAGGGGGACATATAGGGAAACTGTGATTTGTGTGTGTGTGTGTGTGTGTGTGTGTGTGTGTGTGTGTGTGTGTGTGTGTGTGTGTGTGTGTGTGCTCTCATGTGCTTCTTGCGTTTGAATGTGTACCTGTGAGTGCGGAAGGGTGGCTTTGGGTGGGAATGCCAATGTCTACATGAGCAGCAGTTTACTACCACATCATGCAGATCTCTGTAATAAATGTATTTCAGGATGGCTGATAAGGAGTTCTTACCTTGTCATAGCTAATATGCCTCTGAATTTCAAATTAGCTAGTGGTGGGAGTAGGGTCTTTTTAGCATAAGCCGTACAACTTGTACAAGGCCCACTAATGAATCCTTGAGTGTAGCTTAGAATAGAAAGAGCAGGACATCATTATAATATTTGTTTTAATAGTACCAAATTACTTCATGCTGAGAGCAATTATAATGAAATTCTAAAGAGACTGAATTCACTTTTTATAGCATTGTGAAAAGATATAATATCAGATTTATTTAAAGGCAGTGAAAAAAACAAAAACAAAACAAAACAAGGGGATACTATGTAAATGTCCTTGCCACTAAATGCAGAACTTACTTCATACTGTGAAAACAGCACAGATGGCCTTTGTTGCTTGGATTGTGTTCATTACATTAGTTTCCACTGTGATAACAACTGTGTGGGATCTTTGCACACACATGTTTTATAAGTCTTAGAAACCTAAATCCAGTTCCCAAAAGTCCTTTTCAGCCATACAGATGTGAGCTAGCTATTAAATGTTCCTCATGTTTATTCTTTGCTGTCATTTGTGTCAGACAACATTGTTACTATAAAATGAGTATAAAAGGACTACACCTGTGCCACAACCCAGAGCTCAGATGGATTTGATGCTGAAAATAAATACATCAGGCATTAATAATATAACATTATGGCCTGGGGTTTTCCAAATCCAAATGGTGTAAAGGTAAGCAAACTATATAATTAACATTAAAACAACTTTATTTCTATATAACATGCATGTTATTTCACAGACTCTACAGCTGTTATTAATAATATAGTATTATGGCTTAGAGTTTCCCATGCACAAATCTTACAAAGGCAAACAAACTACATTTATTTATTTATTTTTGTTTACTGGGAAAGTGAGACTGGGCCATGAAAGACTTCTTTTCAGTGGAGGCCTGGGAAAATAAACTACATTATATAGCACAGTGATATCATATACCTCACAAAAAGTCAACATCATGAAATTGACACAAGTATGTAAAAACTTAAATAACAAAATGCAAAATATCATATGCAATAATTAAGGTTCAATGTGCACAGATTATGAAATACAAGTAAAGTAAAAAAAAGTACACACAGTGCAAATAACTGCTTCCTACTTGAATTCCAAGACTTGACATAGTAAGTCCTGAACTGAAAAAAAAAAAAAGAAGAAAAATAAAATACAAAGGTGGTATGAAAACAATTGTCCTTTACAGCTGCCTTTTGCAGAAGGGCAAGCTACCTTTGCACCCTGTAAATGTAGGAGGCTGCACCCTCCAACTTTCAGATTCTAATTCCAAGATCACCATAACCTGGCGTAAAGGGAATTTTCCAAGAAGCAGTGATCTTGGATTTAACATATTTAAATCTGTGTTTTTGTTCCTTCAGTCTTGTTATTCTGGGGTTTCTATTAATGAATCTTGGGTTTAAAAATGGTTACAGTAAAAAAAAATATCGATTTTTTTTCTAAACATTCAGAAATTTAAAAGGGTTTTAGACAAAAATTAGTATTTTGATATTTTACTTTAAAAAAATTAAAAAACTTAGATGATTTCTTTAGTGCCCAAACACCAGACACGTACAACTAAAGATGCATTGGAAATATCACTACATTTTTAAGTTGTTCATGACACATTCCATGCATTGCATCTCCTAAGACCAAATTAAGAGGTATGGGTATTCTGATGATTATGTTAATAATACTACTAATAATAATAACAATAACAATAATCATGATTATGATTAACATTATAGGTATTATATATGCTGTTTCATCTTGATGGTCTGAGATGACATTCAGTTTAGCTCATACTAAACACATATGAGTCTGTTCATAAATGTATACATTTCTCTCATATGCTTCTATGTATTTGTGTGTACAGATATCTACTCATACATTACAAGAAACAATGGATATAGATATAGATATTGATATAGATATATATATAGATACATACACATGCACAGGCACACATAGACACACATGCACATGTATATTGATTGTGAGCTTGTGTGTGTGTGTGTGTATGTGTGTGTGTGTGTGTGTGTGTGTGTGTGTGTGTGTGTGTGTGTGTGTGTTTGTGCGTATGTGTGTGCGTGTGTGCTTGTGTTAATATTTCATAGTTAGCAAACATTTTGTCTCTCATCTTTTTGCTTCAGTAGCCGCCTTTCTCCTCAGTTTGAATGCATTGTTGCTTAGCTGTATGCTAAAGCATAAGTAAAGTTTAAAACAATTACCAGTTTTACAGGTTCTATATTCTGTTTTTTTTTTACCCAAGCAATAACCTTTTCACATTTTTTATTTATATTCATTAGATTTCTTTTTTAATTTGTATTGATATGATTTTTGACACAGCTAAGATATACTCTCACAAACACAGACACACACACACACTCACACACAGACACACACACACACACACACACACACACACACACACACACACACACACACACACTGATAATCTTGCTGTTTTTATTTAACACTAATTGACTGATAGTTTTATATTTTTATTAGTTATCCATATTATATTACATTTTCTTCTATATATTCCTCATACAAATGGGTACCACAGAGCATTCTGTCATCCCTCTCACATTCTAGACATTGGAAATATCAGCAAAGCCACAAAAAAGTATACCAAGAAAGACAAATATAATTAATTACATAATCTAACATTAGTAGATAAAATAATTAGCAATTTACATCACAAACAAAAAAAAGCAAGCCAGTAAAAGTTTAATTATTGACAAGAGAAATTTTACAATGTTTAATGTATTAGGGACAAAGCAGACAGAGAATAAGATGTCTGCACTTTTTCGATTTCTACGTTGCTAAGTATGAAGATTAGTACATTTCCCAGTGATAAGCTCTCTGAATCCCTGATCGATGAAAACAGAGCCAAGATGGATCACAATATATGCCACTTAAGAGATGTTAAACTGAAAGCAGAGGAGAAAGCTTAATGCCTGTTAATAAAAGCAATTAAATCCCTGGTCGTTCTTACAGCAAGAATGTATGACTATGCATATATAGTTCCAGCCACTGAAACCAGCTAATAAATGAAGAGTGGGGAAAATAATCTATAAGTCAAGGTAATATGAACTCTCTTTATAGTGAAAAAAACCCTCAGAATAGTGTATTTTTCATAAATGTGATTACACACTTAAAATGTTGAATAATTCAAAAAATGCAGAACTACAGATTCTAATCAGTATGACTGAATATATTAACTGTAAGCTTATTTACTTTATTATCTTCTTAAAGAAACCCTTACTAACTGGGTAGAATTTATTTTCTTTTAAGTGAATGTTTGACTAAAACACGTTTAAAGGCAAAGTAAATTATGGTTCCTGCAATCTGAATAAAATGCAGGATACTAGGTTTAGACATTAATGGTAACTTACATTATCTCAAGGTTCTTTACATATCAGTTCCAGTGTGTATCTCCTACTTTTAACCTAGCAAATAACACATTTTATGGGCTTCATACGCAAAATGCCAAAATAATCAGTTAAAGAATATTGGATATGGGCATCTCGTTTGACTTATTTCACGGAAGTAAAGAGTTTACATTTTTTAAACAACTTTAATGGAAGAGACATGTCTGTCTGTAATATGTAAAGTTTCTTACGATACTTGTTGCAACATTACAGATGTTACACAAATTAAAAACCTTTCATGTGCCATGTGTTCACAGCTTTCTGCTGCCACCTGTTGGTAAGAAAAACTTAAGCTTAAAAGAAGCACAGTTAAACTGGTGTTCGCATGCCACTTTGACCTCAACAAAGACTTTGTCAGGAAAGAAATTAATCAGAAATACTTTTTTACATGACTGCTGTAAAAAAATGTGTTCCTGAACAAGAAAAGCATATTTCTTTATACCATGCTTAACTGATTACCAGTGTGTAGTAAAGAATCCAAAAAGAAAAAAAATAGCTCTCCCAAGTTTGTCAACCCTCAAAAACAGAATTAATGAAAAGAGTTTCTAAATGTTAAGATTTTGCTATATATTTTGCTTAAAATGCATTATTTAAAAATACCTTTCTTTTGAAAAAAAAATGTCAAACTCTTTGTATGGCTACAACACTGGTAGATAGCCAGTGCTACATAAATATAATGCAAATATATGGTAGTTTTCATCATCATTGTACCAGTTTTGTTGTGACTACTAAAGGCTATCTGTGTTCTTTACAAGAAGCAGCTTAAAGTGTAGTTATGCAAATGAAGATCTAATGAGATACAAATGAGAAAAGCCTTAGATTTTTTTCATGCCATTGAGGCATATTACTGCCTGTTTGTAATTCGTAGTTGTTTTCTGACAGGTTTTAGAGCTATGTACACAGACATTATAAAAGGAAGTTGTGCCTTTTATATCTACTTTATATTTGCAAAAGTTCCTGTTGTGGCTGTCTGCCTAGCTATTTCCCATTGGGAGCTGCTTGTTTTGGTCAAGCCAAAACCACAGGCACCCTGCGGCACTCAACTGGCAAGAATGCTCAGACACAGAGAAACAGTAACTCATTATAACTTTGATAATAATAAATTCTTGATAGAGGTAGAGTGGACAGGTATATTGTAAGGGCTTTTGCGAGTTTCTGTGGCCCATAGGCAAGAACTTGGGGTGTAGCCTTCCCATACTTGTGGTTATAAAGGTATGTATAGCCTTCATTATACTTGCCACAGGGACCTTCCAGAGGAAAAATTGGTCTTAAAGATACTTCAAACAGTTCCTTGACATATTCTTGGCATGTATGGAGCATATTTTTCTGCCAGTGTGACAGCCATGAATGTCTCTAATTGGATGGCACATTTCCCTGAGGTGCTTAATATGACAGATTTCACCCATGTTACTATTAGGGCCAGTTCAGGACCATGAGATAAGCATTATCAGAACTGGAGGGGCCAGTAATATGTGATCCAATGTGTCAGCCCAGCATCCTGACAGTGCTCATAATTCCTGTATTTGGCACACTCTACTGCCTCTTCCTGTATGGTAGGATGCTCCATGGTCACCATGTTGGTAAGTGTGACTTTTAACTATATTTGTCCAATTAGTTATCTTTGAAAAAGTTATTGCTTGGTAATAAACCACACTTCCCTTTTCGTATGTGTCTTTCTCTTCACTCTTTTTTTTCTGTCTTTTCTATGTGATGCAGTCTACCCACTGTCACTGATGACTCCTGTCCAAAACCCTTTGGATGCTGCCAAAGAAAGTTACAACTTTATCTTTTTCCAGACACAAATTGTTATTGAGTGAGTGTTCAGCCCTGCTACTGCATGCCAGATGTTTGCAACATGTCACATTCTGTACAACATGATCATGTGTCTGCCTGGTAGTGAAGTGTCCCACAATGGCAGTGCACCTCCTGCTATAAGTTCTTCCACTGTAATGATAGTGTTGGTAGCCAGACAGCAGCAGTAATACAGACCCATGTGACAGGCTTGTGCCCAGTACGTGGTTGTACAGGCAAAGAGGCAGAATCTAGTCCACAGCTAATGACCATGACATTCATGTTACTGTTACCATTATTATAAAAAAACACATATAGTATAACCGATGCATGCAGTTCTGTATGTTTGCTGTGTGGTGCAAGGCCTAATACCACTCTTCATCAGACAGTCCCTCTTATTTTTAAAAATATATATTTTTAAGTATGGTGGTGCTGCAGTAGCATTGTCGCCTCACAGTAAGACGTTGTCCTGTTCGATTCTCAGCTAGAGCGTCTTCTGTGTGGAGACATGCGTGAATGGGCATACCTTCGTTAAAGGTTGTGCGTCAGGGCTGGCAACTCAGCACGTAAAAACCCACTGCCAATCATTAGTGGACTGGAGTTTCGCTGTGGCGACCCCTAACCGGGAAAAGCCAAAAGACACAACAACAACATATTTTTAAGTAGACTATATGGATTATATATCTGTGTTAATTAGTGGTAGCATTCATTTGGAGTCATGCTTGACTGTTCCCTGAGATATGTACAGTAAATGGCCCTGGCTGTAGGCAATATGTTGAATTTGTGATTCCCGCGGTAGTGGTGCTGCGGTAGCATTGTCTCCTCACAGCAAGACGTTGTCCTGTTCAATTCTCAGCTAGAGCATCTTCTGTGTGGAGGCATGCGTGAATGGGCGTGCCTTCGTTGAAGGTTGTGCGTCAGGGCTGGTAACTCGGCACATAAAAATCCACTACCAAGCATTAGCGGACCGGAGTTCTGCTGTGGCGACCCCTGACTGGGATAAGCCAAAAGACACAACAACAACTGCTGCATGTGGTTCATTTAGGGCTTGCAGTGAGATATCCCAGTTATATGTTTTCTACCATTGCTGGTTATGCTGGAATGTGCATTACTAGAAAACTGCTCACAAAGAACTTGGCTTAGTAATTGGAAGAAGTGTGTATATTTAACAATGTAGTGATGCTGTATTTCACTTTGCAGTTTATAGAAGGTGCTCCTTTCCACCAGAAAGGAAAATTGTACTACATTTCTTATGATTTGTTGTAATGTTTTTGTACTTTTTCTGATAGATAAAGAAAAGAAGAGAAGAGATTTATTTTTCTGTTAAGGTACTGCACATCAGATTACTTCATTCTCTCAAAGACACCAAATATCTGTGTCATCAGAAGTAATAACAATAATCATTTGTGCAGTGCTGAGGGTGAAGCGGCAACAGTGCTAGTGTTGTTGGCAAGATTTCTTGTACTACTGTAATTATACATCTCCCTTGTATAGTAGTCACTTAACACTGTTCTATTTTGCAGTCTGCACATCTCCCTTTTATCTTTTTTAAACTTTCCTGTAATTTAAAACAGTAACATTACTCAAGCCAGACACAGGCTGCTGAACTGTCCCTTCTAATATTTTCAGTAGTTGCATTGTGCACCCTGACTTATAGTCAGTTAAATGTATCATACACAACATCCCCTAAGGATAGTCTGGGTGATGGTGCCTGTGACTATGAAGAACTTCTAGCATATGAGCTTGATGGTGACTTGCTGGAAAGATGGAATGATGTGATCTGCTAGAAGCAGGTGATCCTACAGACACTGATCTCACAGTGCTCTGTGATCAGCAACTCAGCTGAGAGTTTCTGCTGTTGACAAGGCCTGCTTGTCTTCTTTGGGTTATGTCCCCTCTCACTTTTTCCAGTACTTTCTTGAGAATCACGTGGTATGTGGCCTACTCTGCCCCATGTGTTGACACCATACCCTGCCCTCATTCCTGTTCACCAGTGTTTCCTGCTTAAGTCTGGTAGGTCCTGCCCATTGTGCACATGGAGATGGCAATGGCTGCTGTATGTGCCACCATACTATGTATGAGCATGATTGTGACATTATCCCTGTTCTCTGCCAATCCCATGTACTAGAGGAAATCCATACCTACACCCCACAGTGCTCTGCCCATCTCTAGCTGATTCTCTAAGGCAGGGAGCTATCTCTGCACAATGTCCTGGCACATCTGCTGCTAGACAGTAAAGGCTTTTTAAGTGTCTGGAGAGAGCTGTGATATGTGCCTTTGTGTGGCATCTCTTTGTACTGGTGTTATAGTGGGGACTGCTGCCTGTGGATTGTACCATCTTCCTGAAGGTGTTCCTGTGGTTCAGCAAATACTATTTTTGAACTACATGTGGTCCCTCTCTGTACCTGGCTGCAATGTAATATCCTCATCTATTTAACTGTGTGAGCCCGTGTCACTGCCTGCAGAATTATGTACCCACTGTGGGGTGTGTGATCCTGCTGGTACACTAGCCACCTGAGTGCCACTATTCTCAGGCTGTGTCATAAATATAAGTTATGGTGTCATCATCATCAACCAGTTAGCTGCCAATATCTGCCTGCTGTGCTAGCACAGTGGAACTACTCATTTCTGCTGCTGACCATGTGAAACAGTAATTGGTGCCATTGTTACTGAGACCTTGGATCACAGTAATGAATTTTGCATAATTAAGCATTGACTATACTTATCATACAAGCTCTGGCCACTTTCCAAAAGGACAGAAATGGAGTGTTCACATGTTGATAAGAAGTGTCATCTTGTATATACCCAGCTATCCTCCACAGTATTTTAAACTGTGTGATTTTGCCATCGGAGATGCACTGACCTTCCTGGCTGGATGAATGCGGCTGCTGCTGAGCTTGGTCATGGCCAGTGTCCACACCACCTCTAATTATGCACGTGGTATCCTCATTAGTGTTGTATTCATCTCCCTATATTGAGAAAAGGCGTTCCTCACTGAGTCTTAAAGGGATCAATATGGGATGTCCCCCCCACTACTGCTATGTGCAACTGTGTTCTGCCTAGCTTTTGCTCTGGCATGTCCTACAATGCTGTTGGCCCACTTTCTGCACTATGCTAGTGTGTAATTCCTCTACCCAACTGCACTTATATCCAGTTCTACTTGGTTCCACACCTTAGCTCTCTCGGCTTGTTTTGTTCCTCCTTTGCCATAAAGGATGGGCTATATGCCCTGGGAATCCCCAAGAGGATGTGGTTCTCTTCTGGGCTAAAATTGTCTTTTCTCTCTCAAGCCCTACTGCACCATCATGCATATACCTGGAAAAATATATATGAATGCCCCTAGTGAAATGAGATTTACAGGCATAAAACTTACTCAACAACACAGCAACACAGAACTTAAATCACCATTCAAACTAAATATATTTGTACACATTGACTGTCCTAAAAACTAAATCCCTTGCCAAAGCATGCTAGCAGCAAATTAATGAAAGACTACTGAGAACTATATTCAGAAGAAAATCTAAAGGTGTTCCTACACAATGCTAGGAGTCCAAACAAGAAACTCCGCCACCTGCAAGTTCTCCTCACCCTGGAGAGTGTAGATGTTTGTGCAATTACTGAGATTTGGTTCACAGCCATGAAGGATAACCCAGCAATGCAGTGCTATAATGCCTACTACACACATAGACCACCTAATGCATAGGAAGGCGGAAAAAAGTGGAGATGTCTTTATTTACATCAAAATCAAACACACCTCAAGACTGGTCAATCAGTACTATGCTAGAGTTTATCCCCATCCAAACTACTATAGACAAAGTCCCATACCATACTGTCACCCTCCATGACCAGTAAAACTCATAATACATACTTTAATGTACTCAAGATACTCTACCTTTAACCCAATATGGATGACTTTGACTACTCCACTATAAACCACAGATCTTATACAACCCCTCACATGGATGCACAGAGATTCCTGGACTTTGTAAATGCTAACAGCCTGGCCATTCTTGTCTGTACACCCACTTGTGGTGCAAACATCCTTGACCTACTACTCACAATCATGGAGGAACTTCATACCCTCCCTAGTGCAGTGTCTTCCCTGGTCAGTATGGACCATAAAGCTGTCTTCTTTGAAATAAAAATAAAACCCCATACTCCTGCTAACCCTGGAACTTTCAGGAATTATTCTAAGGCAAATTTGCTACCATTAAGTCACACCCTGGCAAAATTTTAAAGCCCCTGCTCATCCTGAAAACAATGAATGTATGTGGAACCATTCACAGAAACCCTGTCTAATCATACTAGCATCTGCATAAACACTGCTGTACATACCTAAATTAAGCTGTACAACAAAAGGAAGAAACTCATTGCAAAAATAAAGAGCAATGTCCAGCAAGGTAATAACTATATCACCAATCCTGGCAAGCAACTTGGGGAAGGGGGATAATCAAGCTTACCAAAGCAACTTCTGAAGTAAAAATAACCTCTTTGATGAAGAACAGTCGGAAAGCTTTCTTCAGCTGTGTGCACATCCTCAAGGGCAATATATAACAATGTATCAGATGTAAATGGAGCCACCTATACTAAGTCAGAAGATAAAACAAATCTACTGGCTAACAAATTTAGCTCTAATTTTACCGTCTCTCAGGAAATATCCATACTCACCCAACTATCACTAGGGAACAGGTCCCCAGGGCACCCTCTGAGGTCAAAACCTCTGTATCAGTGGACCCCAATAATGTCTCAGGATATCTCCTTAATATCATGAAACATGAACTACCGGGCTGACTAGAATCATTATTTAACTGCAGCATCCAAAGAAGCTTTGTGGCAAATCCACGTAGAGCTGCCACAGTTATCTCACTGCTCAGGGGTGGCCATCAATAGACCCAAGGAACTATTGACCAATAATCCTGACTAGTGTAACATGTAAAGCTATGGAAAGAATAATCATGGACATGTCAAATCACATAGGAAACCTTCTAACATAGGATTGATCTCAGTTCACATTCATCAAGGATAGCTCATGCCTACTCAGCCTGGTGGACTTATTTGAGAAGGTCACCAAAGCAATGAATGAGAACAAAATGGTACATACTACCAACCTCAACCCAACCAAGGCATTTCGCATGATAGCCCATTTGAGAATTGTAAACAAGGTCACTAAATTAGGCATAAACCCTTACATCACCTGCTGGATAGCCAGCTGGCTCACAGATAGCAATCACAAAGAATATGGGAGTCTACCCTACAAAAAGGCAGATCCCTAGTGTTATGCCTCAAGGGTTAGTGCTGGGGCTGCTCCTAATTGTCATCTAGTTCTCTGAGTCAAGGCTAATGTCAAAGGCTAGTGGTTGACTAAGTTTGCAGGTGAGTGCAAATTAGATGCAGTCATTGAAGCCCCCAAAGTTATAAACACACTACCAAAAGGCCTGATATTGACAAATAGCTAGTGTTAGAGTCACTGTCTAAAATGACAATAAATGCATAATACTATCTTTCAGAACGATTGATGCCCATGAAAATTACTACAGTAATAATACATTTTTAAGTGTAGACATAGTAATCAGGAATTTTGGACACATTTAGACTATTACTTGATCTTTGACCATCATTTGTTTTGTGTAGTGAGGAAATCATTCTAAGTTGTACAACTTATAAGCAAAGCTATGGTATCTAGTTCTAAAGATATCATTCTTCAAATGTATTCTGCCCTTAAAAGACCAGTCATTGAGTACAATGCTGCTTTGGTATGCAAATAACCAGGCATATGCCACAGAGGTTCCTCACAAGAAGAATAAGAGGTGTAGAAAACAAGTCTTATCAGACCACCTCAAAGCCTTATCCTTATACTCAGCCTCCTGAAGAATGCTTAGATGCAACCTGTGTCTGGCCTACAAAGCATCATGACATCCAGTATTAATGGAGAACCTCTTGCACATCTGCAAAATGAATGGGAACAGACCCATCCAATCCAGGGACGTAAATCTCATCTGCAGGATTGCCAGATTTCCAGCCCCCCTGGTAGGGACAAAAAAAAAAAAGAACGTCTCTCACGGAAAGTGAAGACCAAAAAAAAAAAAAAAAAAAAAAAAAAGTTCCGCATTCAACACAAGTAGCTCCGTGTTTAGCAATTTTTGATTGGCACGTATACCTGCATATGGGCCAATCAAAAATCGCTAAACACGGAGCTTCTCATGTTTAATGCAGAACACAAGAAGCTCCATGTTTAGCAATTTATTTTTGATTGGCCCGTATGCCAGGTATACGGGACAATCAAAAAAAAAAAAAAAACCAAACAAAGTGGAGGCTTGCCGGGATTTATACCGGCAGGGCGGGACTCAGGATCAGGCTGCTGATCTCAGGACAGTCCCGCCCAAATAGGGACATCTGGCAACCCCTGCAGCATACATAAATCATGTTGGAGGGACAGCTATGTCTCTCAGTGGCTGCCCCTTCACTGGAAAAGGCTTCCCATCTATGTGAAAGTGAAACATGGCTAAATGGATGGGGAACTATAATTATACTCCTGGTCTGGAACCTCTGCCTCTGTTTGAGAAAAGCTTATAAATGCTTGATCACTCATGCCCAAGTCATATATAGCCCCCTTCACAAAACCTATGGGACCATTATTTATGTAATATTTTTGGGTAACATGGCTACTCTTAAACAAGCCTCTTAGGGTCTTTAGCCTAGTATTCTACTATGAAACTGTAATATAATGATACTATGATACAAACTAAAAGCATAGCAGTATTAACATAAGGAATGGATTTGACAGTTTTAGAAATTGCATTGCGATGTCATAACATCAGATAACCTTTCTAAGTTAATAAAGTTAAGCAAATTTCCACACATATTTCACTTAATTTTAGAGTAAACATTTTAAATCAACAATAATGAATGGTTGCACAGAAGCTGTAAAGCGCCAGTTTATAAATCAGTATACCAGTACAAGCATTTATCATTTACAATATGATCACATGTTTCTCAGAACATGAGCAGCAAAATAAAAAAATAAAAAAATAGTCAATGTTCTCTTCCCTTAAGTCTTCTGTACACATTCCACAGCCATGTATGCACATTAATAAATGACTCCTGTAACTGACATTAGTTGCATATCTACTTCACGTTACCCTAAAACCGATGTCTTTTTCACAGTAGTATTGCTAACTGAAATGACTTTGCCAAATTTTCAATTAATTTTCAGTTGTAGGTATATGTTACCTTGCTTTATCTATTTCAGGCTTTCCCAAGTCAAGCACCACCAAGCTTGGCTGAGTGCAGTTAAAAATGGTTACTGGTGAGAAGTGTTATGTATTTCTGCACTTCTTATGAAATAAAGCCATTGTGACTTCTATGAATCATGTGTTAGTGTGTGTGCGCTCATAGTAGTGGAATGAGCTCAGCTTTTCATGCATGAGGTGTGCTGAGTGGCGCTGAACATGGGAATGCATGGCACTGTATAGCATTTCGCAAACTCATCTAAGTATGCTCTACCATATAGAGATATAGTTTTACAGAGTTAACACATAGGTTGAAGTGTACTGTACCCTAATCAAGATGAATCCATCAAACCATGGCACACCTTAGCATTTATTAACTCTCACTTAGATTGAAAAAGGCAAGAAATAAAACTGAAGCACTTTATTAATGTAATGAATTAACAAAATAGCAGTTATGAAGGCAATATCACTAGTGGATGTTTTAAGACCACACTCTCATAACCTCCTACATTAACACCATAACGATATTCTTGTGTCCTAGCCAGTACATTCCTGTGCATAAAAAAATGAACAATAACCATTGAAATACATGTTCTCTTGACGGACTGCTCATGGATTTCACTTCACCTATAAACTAGGGTATATCGATGTAAAACAAATGTGACTGCTTCAGTACACCTAGTAAACCCACCATGACACTGCTATCACTTCTGTAGGTATTAATCCCACATCATTACATGGGTTGGGCATGCTGCTATCATACCTCAGAAGGTGTGGTTCACTCCCTCTTATCTCCTGTCCTGCACTTAGATATTTAACTATTGTAGTGTCACTGTGCAGAACACAGCAACTATAACGGCCCAGGGCCATTCTCCAAGCTGATCTGAGTAGGAGATCAAAATCATTCTGTAACTATTGCAGTAGTCATATCTGCATAAACTGGAACAAGAAGCAGGTGGCACTGAATGAAAAAAGATAGACATCTGGCTGGAGTTAAGGGACCACCTGTCATCCCCAACAGGGATACCCCAGTCAGCACAGCAGTGTCAGCACAGGTATGATGACATGCAAAGGTGGAAGGGGGACCAGCTGACTTGGTGGGTATTGCTGGTTCAGAAGAGAAGGCAGGAATTCTACATTAAGTATTTCTTTTCCTTTGTTTTTCTCTTCATTTTTATAGGGGTACTTAATATATGAAGATAGTCACTTTCCAATATGTATGCATGTAATAATAAGTTAAGTAAATGCAGGCATGTGCACCTGGATTTATATATGTGTATGCAAACATGTGCACATACATATATGATTATGTTTCATTTTGTCAAAAGCTCACATCCTTGAAAACAAGAAACTGTGATTTCTTTGAAAATTCATTTTGCTGAAACTGCATTTCTTTGAAAATATACACTTAACAGACCTCCAAAAGTTTTTTTTTTTTTTTTAGGAGGGACAAGCACCTATGCACCTCCATACCCTTTAAACTAAATATACAAACTCCAGAGTTGCCTTCAGGTATCTGGAGAGGAATGTTTTAAATGTTTTAAAAACTTTACATCACAGCATTGTAATAGGAAGGATGGGTTTACATTATGTGACTTATGATTAATGTATAAATACTGGGTCATTGGAAAGTAATTTAGTCATTTAGTCTTTATAATTGTAAGATGAGAATACTCACCTGTGTTTTATTGTGTTATAAAGTCACATTGGTGTGATTTTATGTTTAATAAAATCGTGCTGTGGATACTACTTGTTTTATTTAATTCATAGTTGGTCAGAGAAGTTGGTTTTGCAATTAACTCCAGAGTTGCATAACCACAGAAAATCAAGAATGCTTTGCACACAAAACTGAAGATGTATCTCATATATCATTTTCTAGAGAAAATGGCACAACAAAACAATGGGCATTAACAAGAAACAAATACTGATCAACAGTAATTTTCATTGTAATTCATATGATCCAAAACCCCACAAACAGCCATTTACATTTACTGTACCATTACACAGTTTTCAATGAAATGTGTTTTGAAGAAATGTAACTTTTATGAAATGAGTTTTCAATGAACTATACCCTAGGTTTTTGCTTTCGGTGCAGTGAGCTTTAGACAAAGTTAACCACAACCATTTGTGTGTGCGTGCGTGTGTGTGTGTGTGTGTGTGTGTGTGTGTGTGTGTGTGTGTGTGTGTGTGTGTGTGTGTGTGTGCATGTGTGTGTGTGTGTGTGTGTGTGTGTGTGTGTGTGTGTGTGTGTGTGTGTGTGTGTGTGTGTGTTACATATACATGGAGTGAATGAGAGACAGAGAGAGAGAGAGAAAGATATTAAATATATATATGTAAAGATAGTGATAGATATGCATTCATACCTGTATATATAAATATACATGTATCTACATATATGTATGTATATATGGATTCACTTTATAATTTCGAAATACTGAGATATCGAATTTCAGTATTTCTAAATCATAAAGTCGAACGTCCATAATCCCGGCAGCACACAATTGCGAAACACACAATCACGAACACATACAAACCATACACCACACAACACATAAATCGTCCAACCCACACTACAACAAACAAAACACACACAAACACAAAAACACAAACAAACAAACCTACTCTACTTGTAATGGGGGGCTGTGCACTCCACACCCCCCACCTATATAAATTAACTCTGAGATTGCACAAACCGACACAAACATCGCACATATACATACATCCACACATTCAGACACACTCAAACTCCCACACATAACCCTTACAAAACACTCAATTACCTTCAATTGCACCTACATCCATACACGATACACTCCCAACACTGCACGCCACGTACCGTAAGCCATAACCACAAATTTGAGATATTCGCGATTATGCACTTTTGCGATTTTCAGTTTTCGACTTTATGATTTCAAAATACTGAAATTCGGTATTTCAGTATTTCGAAATTATAAAGTGAACCCGTATATATACATACACACACATATATATATATATATATATATATATATATATATATATATATATATATATATATATATATATATATAGACATTGTACATATCTGTGTATATTTGTATGCATATAGATGTGCATATACATAGGTATATCTAAATAATTTCTACATACTCTTATATATATGCATGCACTCACAAACTGTGAAATGGATAAGGTTTTTAAAGAATGCAGTGTCCGGTGTAGGCCAGAATTAATTTTCTTCTGCCCTACTTCTATAAGAAATGACTACCATGTCAGTTTTTTCCAGAATATTTGAAGTACACCCAAGACGGCTGACTGGAGCTAGCCACCACACTTTAGGCAGAGTGGGGGTGGGGACAACCAACAAGTGAATGATCTGCATAAAGATACTGGCAAGCTGAACTCAACTCATTTCAGAACAAAGAAAAAATTCCCTGCCTTTCCTGTGCTTTTGCTGCTATTAAGTTAGGAAAACACCCACAATCTCTGTAAAACATAGTGCAGATTACACATCTAAGGCAAATAGCTCATTGTTAAAGTTACATTTCACATTATTAGGAATGCAGCACTAGGTAACGTTTATTCCAGTCCTCCATCAGAAAATATGGAGCCGTTCAATGTATCAGATTACAGGAACTCATTGTATTCTGCCAGTTTTAGAAAATAAAATGAAGAAGTAATATCAGGCAATGAAAAATTGTCAGTGAGTTCAGAGATTAGTCATTATTGGCAGCACTCTGCATTAAATGTACCAAGGTCTACTGAACTGTTTATTTAATGAGTACATCCATCGTATCATATTTATTTAAATAAGAAATAAAAATAATTGCATTCCACAGCAATGCACAGAGTTATATGACAATGCATTCATTTTCTTCTTTTTCTTACAGCCAAGGAAATGAGTGGTAGTAATCACGAGCAGTTTGAAATGAGGATAACCCAGCTAACAAAGGGTTCTCATGAGTAAGAAAAACTCTGGAGGGAATTCAATAAAGCCTACATGGAGCGATTTGCCATGTAGGCATAGTGTCATGGCTCCAACCGGCAGCTGAGCGATCCAGTAAACAGGGTGTGCACGAGAGTGCGGACACAGAAGTGTCCATGGAATCCAAATCACCTCATAAGCAGGTGAAATCCATGCAAATGAGGGGGATTTGCAATCCAATAAACAGAAGGGTACCCGTGTAGGAGCCATGTTGGTGTCAGAAATGTACATGGAAAAATAAACGTGTACAGAAATGAAAAATTAAACAAGGGCTGTAAAAGCCCAAAAAGAAGGTTGAATATTGCAACAAACTATGCTCAGTCCATCCAAAAAGCAATGCAAATCATTACAAAATATACATTTTTTAATACACATATTACATTTGCATGGCACACAACAACATGCAAACATGCCGTTATGCAAAAAAAAAAAAACATTAAAATGTTGAAAAACTGAAAGTAGGACATTTGGAAAAATAATGCATTATAGTGCCCTGCATGCAGAGTGTACAATGGAAGGTTTCAATGGCTGCTAAGGAGGCAGGCTCTGGAGTAGTGAAGTATCCAGGGTATATGCAAGGATTGCCAGCAAATGAACTGGGGTTACTGAATAGCAAATATGGGCCACTGTGTCCACAGATAAAACCTGTGTAATGCCAGAACTGGGTTGGTGTTAGTAGAACAGGTAGCTGACATCAAAAGGGGATGTGCCAAACTATGTTTAAGCAGATTGGAGCTCAACAGCGTCCGCTAAGCACAATTAAGCAGGGGGGGGGGTGTGTCCAGTGCTGCTAAACTGTGTTTAGTCCCACTGCACATGTTTTAGCTGGTTTTAAGCTAAGCTGAGCATGCCCATACATGGGGATATGTCTAAACTGCTGAGCACTGTTTATACTAGTGTTGCGGGTTTGCCCGCCTTGCTGCAGTGCTTAGCAGGGAAAGGAATTTAAAAAAAAAAAAAAAAAAAAAGAAAAAGGGAATTGCCTGGGAAAGCCAATTAAGTATAAATAACTGATAAGCCCTGTTCCACTCACACTGGCCCATTCAAAACCTTCAGTGATAAACCTGGCAGGTGGAATGCATCATAGTCAGCCAATCACACAGGCTGCATCTCCAACACACCACTAGAAAGTATGCATACCACCTTCAATCTGATTTTTCCCACATAGTCTGCACCATTGGAGTGCACACTTGGGAATTTTTATTAACAACATGACTGGGGCTGCTGCAGCTCTGCTACATCTGTATGTGCTAGAGGCTGAGGTCAGTGCTGGTGCTGATGCTGACAATAGGCCTAGACTGAGAAGGAGAAGAGTGTTCAGGCCCAGGGTAACCTTCCAGGGGCTACATAAGCTGGAGATAGTAGAGCACTACAGGGTGGACAGGGACATACTACAAGAACTCACCAAACCTTGACACCCTCAACTCAGACCCAGAGTCAACAGAGGGGAACCCATCCCAGTGGAAACAAGGGTATCTGTAGCCCTTAGAATACTAGCTGCAGGTACTTTTCAAAGACCTACTAGGGACATGATGGGGGTCTCACAGACATCTGCATCCAGGCTACTCTACCTGTTCCTGGCAGCCATGCAAACACATGCCAGTGAGCATATATATTTATCCGGCTCATCTGAGGAGAGTGCTAGCAATATGCATCTCTACCACAGTGTAGCACACTACCTTGAGGTACTGGGTGCCATAGACTGCACTTGGTGAAGAGGGTAGAGGCTACATCAACTGCAAGGGGTATCACTCCATTAACTGCCAGGTTGTGTGCAATGTCCAGGGCACTATCATGAATGTGTGTGCTGGCAGATCTGGCAGTTAACATGAGCTCCACATCTGGCATGCATCAAAGCTGTGGCAGATGTTTCCCGGGGGGGAATCCCTTATGGCCATCTACTGCAGGATACTGGCTACACACTGAAACTGTGGATGATGATACCCATCACAAATGCACACACACCTACCAAAGAATGCCATAATGAGGCACTCACATCAGCTAGGAACATCATAGAGCAAGTGTTTGGGCTGCTCAAGTCATGGTTCCACTGCCTCAGTATATCTGGTGGAGTCCTGCAGTACTCTGCAGCGCCATATGCACATATGTTAACAGGATGTGCCATGCTACACAATTTGATCCTGTGGGAACAGCTGTGGCAAGAACATCACAGGGAAGGGACACACAGCCCTTCACCAGTGTCAAGGTCCCCACAACCACAGTAGGACTCAGAGGAGGAACCCCCTGAGCCTATCCCTGTAGGCAGACATAGGTGTGCCCAGTATGACCTGGCCTTGGCAAAGGAGAATGCATAGCACATGCACTGACAACTTAGGGACCTAGGGACTGATACCTCATTCTGACTCACATACATAGTAAAAAGGATGCTAGCTACAACACATGACCGGTACCTTCCCATGTATTGGCTGTGTACTGTGTCAGTCCAACATAATCAGCCCTACAGCACTGTTATCTCAACTGCTGCAGGCACAAGGTAAGTCACTCTTCTTTACAACAAATGTATGTGGTACTAGACTATGGTAGCATATGTATGGACCTGCCATATGTATGCAAGGGAATAGAGAGGGCTACTGGGATATCTGCAGACAACTGAGAGCTATGTGAGACAATAAGAACTCTGTACCTAATACTGGGCACCCCATAATTTGTAGTAGGCGCCAAGGCACCAAAACCCACTGCACTATGTGAGGGAAATGACAAACGGCGGGGTCATAGGACAGATGTATGACTGTCAATGCTAGAGTCCCCTACACCCAACATACCTGTGTTCCTATACAACTGCAGTAACATTAGGTTTGCAAGGTAATAGCAGCAGATGCCACAATCTCAGGGCTGTCTCAATCATCCTGGTGACATATTCCATTTTGAAAATATGCAGGGGTCAATGTGCTATGTACGTCTGTGGTTGATAGTGTCAGGAATTACACTGCACTGTCTTGTGGCTGTTGTGGCTTAGTGGACTAAGTATATTAACATGGTTGATGGTGTTCATGGTTCAAGACTGGCTGCACTTACTATTTTGCATGTGAGCTACACCTATGTGAAGAGTTCTACAGACTGTCCATATGTCACTATTTGTTACTGCAAGAAAGCTGGACAAAGCCAGATACAATGGAGGGACAGGAGGCCACAGGTATGGAGAGCACACAGCTCTGAGTAACCTAGATGGTGGCAATATAACAGCAGGTTGTAACAAGTCAGAGTAGCAGCAGGATGTATAGGCCATCACATAACTGTGTCAGTACTTACAACAAGTCACTGAGCCCCATTATACCTCTCAAATGTACAGAGTTTCACAGGATGTCCACAATTTTGCCACATATTTCTGGTCCGTTTTTCATAACATTGCAGTTTTCTGGCAAACTAGTGGCAAATCAATAAAGGTAGATGTTAGAAAATAATGACAGACATCTGAGATGCAGACTTCATACTCTTCAGAAAATTCATGCTAATACCAAACCTGTTATTCTACCAACTGTCTACGTTTGTAAGAGCAATATTAAAAAATGTCTTTATTTTTGGGCCTGTGTCCACTTTTATATATGGCTTTTTCCGGATTTCTTGCTGTAAGAGGTTGAGAGGTATGGGCACCATGTAGCATTATAATACCAATACAACACAAACTGTACAAGGACCAGAGCAGACATATAGGGTGAAATGCTAGACATCCTGCAAAGCAGGTACAGTCAGAGGTGTGAAGTCTGTAACCCTGTGCCTGATGTTAGATCTTGTACCTCAGTCACAGCATACCTACAACTACATAGAACAGCAACTGTGGACAAAGCCAGGAACAGGAGCAAGACAAAGGCCCACATATAAGGCGAAGGATGAGCTACTGGGCAGACAAATGTAGAAAGTGCAGAGTAGAGCAGGTCATGCAGTAGCATTGGGTTCCCTGCTGTGTATGGAGTCAGTAACTCAAATGTCTGTCAGCAGCTCCTCACATCAGTCTCTATCTGCCACTGATGTACCGGGAAATCACATTGCTATGTAAAACATACCAGACATATGATGAAAAACCCTGTTTAGTCTAATGCAATCTGTACACACCCTAGATATTAGTCAAATATTATGGCCAGCACACAGCTGGGGAATCTCTTGGGCATTATATCAGTGAGGTGCTGGACTGTTTAGTCAGGTGCAACAGCCAATTAGCTTTAGCACACAAAATCCCTGACTGGAGTACAGGTAGGTCTGGACTGGAGTCCCCTTGTAAGTACTGATGGTCACACTGGGCATGCTCCTACACTTAGTTAATTTCAGCCCATGTCTGATGCCTCATTTGCCTATAGAACTGAGATGTCAATATATCTATGTGCATACAGACAGCTATGTATACCTAACTGTCTCTCCCTATCCCCATCAAACATGATTACTCTTTTCTAACAAGATGTGTCTCATATAAGATATATGTATCTGTGGTGTTTTATATAGATACATATATATAGGTAATATATGTATATATTATATATAGAGAGAGACAGAGGGAGGGGAAGAGAGAGACACAGAATGGTATAGAGTGATGTAGTGCTGCAGCCACTTGCACACCAATTGTTACCAGTGGTGTGTGCAACTAGTACGGTGTGCTGTAGTGTGTATAAATAGGTAGGTAGGTAGTGGTTCTAATCTCACATCAGCCACCGTGTGTGTGCAGGTATTCCAACATACAGCAGTATACACATGCCCAACAGGCCTATGTCTGTGCAATGGTCAATCATTTTATGGCCCTGTGAATACTTTCCTCCACAACAGTGACCTCTCTGTCAACAGCTGCTGATGTCATCCACTCCAACAGCAGTGGCAGACACTATCCAAACACGTAAGCTCCATGGTGAATGCAATATGTATGCAGCACTGTACTCCATACAACTAGATAGGTAGGGATTCTAATCCCAACAATGGCAACTCTGTGAGTGTGTGGATGCGTAAGTATATCCCCTTACAGCAGTGTGTCTGTCTTGCCTATGTGTGTGCAGTGCTAATACATTTTAAGGCCTGTGCCTACCTGTTAACCTCCATATTACCTTACTTTAACTCAGTTTTTAGGAGTCCAAAGTTAGCTTTGGAGAAGATTTTCATGGTGGTTACCTTTGCGGGGTGGGGTGTGGGTAGGATGTGGATATCCATGGTGATTAGCTTGTGGTCAGATCTAACCAGGGAGGACTCAACTGTTGGTGTAGAGCAACGGTCGCCCATGTTAGTGATAACCAAGTCAAGGATGTTGCTCCCGCTTGTGGGGGTAAGAAAGAGCTGGTCCAGGGTATTGGAATTAATGAATTCCAGGAAACGACGAGCAAGTGTATTGGTACATGAGTAGTTTTCCCAGTTAATGGAGGGGTGGTTGAACTTGCCCAGTATGAGGGTGTTGGGTATGACCCTAATATTTTCCAGGGTGCTTTGAAATGTGGAGTGAGAGTCTTGGGACATGGTTGGGGACCTATAGCAGGCTATGACTTGAATCACTGTCTTACCCATTGTTAGTTCTAACTGAAGTATCCCTGTTGCATTATGTTGGGCTACCAGTCTGGAGGTGTGCATGCCCTTTATGAATATAGAGACACCAACATGTTTCGAGCTTTGTTTGGAGTTTTGGGGCCAGAAGGTGTGGAATGAATTGCAGCCTGGTAGCCCAGGGGTGCATTCTGCTGCCTTGAACCAGGTCTCTGTTATAGAACAAAAGTCGATATTCTCCATTTTAAAGAGTGCTTCAAGTGAGTGCATCTTGAGATTTAGATGTCTAGCATTGAGCAGTATGACCTCAGATTGCATTTATTTATAGCAGTTACAGTGGTAATTTGGTCCTTGGAACACTGCTTAAAAAGGACACAATAGGGGTGGCAATAGGCTTGGCCAGTATAGGGAATCCCAGGGTGACAGGTGCAGGCCATCTCTGGCAAAGCATCGAGGTCTGTTAATCATGTCATCCCAGGCAGACAGATACTGGATCCCCTTAGAATGACACCAGAAACTTAGCCAATTGTTGATGTAAATCATTTTCTGCTCATGCTGTGGTATCATTCTGGGTTATGGTAGGATGCTGCTCAGGGCTAGGGTCATACCTGCCTGGGCCACATGATACGAGAGCTCCTCTATATCTCTTTTCATGTAGTCCAGGGATGTACATCTCAGGTCATTCATACCAACATGGGCAATGACAGAGTCATATTTGTACTTGCTGTGGAGTGACCTGAGTGCGTACATTATGTGACAGATCCTGACATCCGACAGGCAGCTGATTGTTACCTTCTCCTTATTTAACCAAGTGAGTGGGACATCTGTGTGCCTCACTATTGAGTCACCTATGACTAGCATATTGGGAATGCTGTTTTGCCTTAAGGGCTTTGATTGAGTGGCACACAGTTTAGGTGAGCTATGTGTCTCATGATTTGTGCCGTGCTGTGGTGGTTGAGTGTGTTTCGGCCTTGGGGGTCTCCGTTGTTTGGGTAGATTTCTATTGAGAGCCTCCACAAAGGTCAGTGTGTGGCTTGTGTTTTTATGTGAGAGCTGTGATGGTGCATGTTCTGGAGGGCTATGTGCTCCATGTGGTGTGGTGCAAGTGCTGAATTTCTCCTCTTGACCAGCTATTCCAGTCTTGGCTGGAGAGTGCTTTGCTTCCAATTTGGATATATACGTGCATCACTCGCAAGTTTGAGTGTTGGGAGGTAAGAGGAGAGGGTTGTCAGTGTACATGACAACCTCAGAATGCCCATATTCATCAGCTTAATAAGAGAAAGTACAGGGAGCTATCCTTTAGACATGCCTGGAGGGGGTGAGTATTATTAATAAGTACTGTATTTGATACCTTATAGAATATTTAGTGCTGGTAGCACTTATGTGTGCTACAATCATTGCTACAAGAAATCTGGTAAAGTTCTAGCCGAATAAGCTAGTTTAAGTGTGAGAGGAAAGAGAACTAGCAAAATCTAAGGGAAAAATTGAAGAGCAGACTTTCTGGCACTGGTAATAGTTTACCCTAGCTTAGTGGTGCTGAGCGACATGCAAACCCATGCAAACACAGGCTTTTAAGGCAGAAAGTTAAAAGGGATAGAAATGCTGCCCAAATGGCCAATAAGCTACAATTTCAGAGCTAGAAATCACTTGTCTTGTGCTAGATAGGCTACCCAGTGCTTACCACTCCCACTGATAAGCAAAAAGACTTCCTTCTATCACAAAAAAGGCCTGGGGAACTCAGAAACTACAATGCAGTCAAGAATACAGCAGATCTTTATCCGGGCTATTCTAGTTACAGAAAAAGGCAGGAAAACAAGAAAACAAGCTAGAACTTTTTTGGGGGGGTTGTTTTTTTTTTGTTTGTTTTAGCATAGAAAATAGACTTAAAATGGCAATTAAATCACTTTAAAACACAATGCAGGCTAGCACACTTGAGTGTGTAACTGAAATAAAGTAAATGCAATATAGTAAAAAGCGAGTTAAATAAAGTGAAGTATATTCAAGAATAAGTAAAACAGAGAGACTTAAAGTCTCTCAAAGTCTCTCTTTCTCCTTTCTGCTGCTCTTGTAGGCTTGCAGGATTCTAAAACGGGATCCATGGAGCTTAAACAAGTGCAAGCCTGTACAAACATGGGCTTTTCAGGCAGAAAGTTAAAAGGGAAAGAAATGCTGCTCAAACGGCCAATAAGCTACAATTTCAGAGCTAGAAACCACTCCTCTTGCACTAGATAGGCTACCTGGTGCTTACCACTCCCACTGATAAGCAGAAAGGCTTCCTTCTATCACAGAAAGGTATAGGAACTCAAAAACTACAATACAGTCCTGAATACAGCAAATCTGTATCCGGACTATTCTAGTTACAGAAAAAGGCAAGAAAACAAGCAAACAAGCTAGAACTTTTTTTTTTCTTTGTTCTTTTGTTTTAGCACAGAAAATAGACTTAAAACCACAATTAAATCATGTTAAAATACAATGCAGGCTAGCACACTTGAGTGTGTAACTGAAATACAGTAAATGCAGTTGAATTAAATGCGATATAGTAAAAAGCGAGTTAAATAAAGTTCAGTAAGCAGTATATTTAAGAATAAGTAAACGGAGATACTTAAAGTCTCTCAAAGTCTCTCTTTCTCCTTTCTGCTGCTCTTGTAGGCTTGCAGGATGCCAAAATGGGATCTGCAGAGTTTAAACAAGTGCAAACCCGTGCAAAGACGGGCTTTTAAGGGAGAAAGTTAAAAGGGATATAAATGCTGCCCAAACAGCCAATAAGCTACAATTTCAGAGCTAGAAACCACTCGGCTTGTGCTAGATAGGCTACCTGGTGCTTATCACTCCCACTGATAAGCAGAAAGGCTTCCTTCTGTCACAGAAAGCCCCGGGGAACTCAGAAACTACAATACAGTCATAAATTTAGCAAGTCTGTATCCAGACTACTCTAGTTACAGAAAAAGGTGGGAAAACAAGCAAACAAGCTAGAATTTTTTTTTTTTTTTTTAGCACAGAAAATACCCTTAAAATGGCAATTAAATCAATCACTTTAAAAACAGTGCAGGCTAGCACACTTGAGTGTGTAGCTGAAATACAGTAAATGCAGTTGAATTAAATGTGATATAGTAAAAAATTAGTTAAATAAAGTGCAATAAGTAGTATATTCAAGAATAAGTAAAACAGAGATACTTAAACTCTCTCAAAGTGTCTCTTTCTCCTTTCTGCTGCATTTGTAGGCTTGCAGGATGCCAAAACAGGATCAGTAGAGCTTAAACAAGCAGAAGCACCTAAATGTTATGAGAAATAGATTAATCTAGGCAAATGCTACAAAAATAAGCTGTTATATTGGCAAAAAATGAAGTTCTTTCCATTGCACTCGCCGTGGGTATGGTTTGTCCTGCCACCTCTCATGTTACTACAAAAAGTGTCCCACATTAGGCATGTGATAAGGTGGCAGCTCTAGTCTGTCATGCCTGTGTGTGTGTGCAATATGTATACATTTGGAGGCCCTGTGAGTAGCTGCTGCCCCTAAATAACCCACATGCATCTAGGCATGAATGGTACCTGCCACCACCTACATTTGTAGGTACTGACCAAGTCTGTGGATGACTGTAAGTTGGGTGCTGTCTGTCATTGACTCCCCAAATGATGTTAACATACTGCAAGAGGGTCTTACATCAACTACAGACTGGTGCCAAGGTCCTGGCCTCAAGCTAAATGCAAAAAACTGTATCATCATACCATTCGGCAAAAACATGGTCCACTGTTTACCACATCAACGGCAACCCCCTAAACATACAACCTGTTTTGAAAGACCTAGGTACTCAGGTTGATAACAATTTTGCATTCAATCATCATGTAACAGCAGTGGTCAGAAAAGCCTTGTACATGGTTTATCTCATAGGTAAAGGGATTGCATTCAGAAAAAAGGTGGTCATTCCCTCCCTACATTTGTTATGTACCTGTTCAGACTTCTGCACCAACTGGAAAGACCATGTAAATACCTCACAAAGGTAGTCCATAGCCTTCAACACCTGTTCCATGCAGACAGGCTAAAATCACTATTGCTCCACTCAGTATCAGACAGGTTGCTCAGAGGTGGGCTGTGTCATGCCTACAAGGCAATGTTGGACCCTGTCCTACTACAGCTGCCCCATATCCGTAAGTCTAATTCCTCACCTATTACCTGCATTATCAATACAACCTGCTGGAGAGACAGGTTTGTCTCCCAGAGGCTGGCCTGTCTCAGGAATACACTTCCCATACATGTCAAACAGAGTACCATGCTGAGCCTCTTCAAGCACAACCATGATGAGTGGATGGGAAACCACAAATCTGTCCCAGGGGGTCCCACATGTGTCCATCATTGACAGCGGCAACAGGTACTGGCTGATGTTTCTTTCTGGGGATAAACTAATGGCTAGGCTTGTAAGGGCCCAAGGGCCATTACTCTAGTAAGCTCCTATGATCCTGTGAACCTATGATCCTACTGAACTCCCAGGTGACATGTATCAAGAGTAGCATGTTGTGTCACAGGGTATGCATGAAAGATTACGCTGTCTGCCTCCATTGTTCCCAACACACTGTTCTACACATATGCACCTAGGTAACTATGCACATATACAGCCGTACCTTGGTGAAGTCACATTTCTGCATTGCCACCATGCCATCCTGAGCCACTGTATTGACACCAGCTCTCCACAGCATAGACACACAGACCCCTGGAACAGAAACAGAAAAAGGTGTGGGAGACAACAGCCAGTCAGCAATACTACCACCAATGCAGCATCATGGAACAAAGGTACATACACTTTGATGTGTACTCATGGCACATGCCAACAGACAGCACCTTACAGAGCATAACACTACTGCACTACAAACTGTCATTAAATGTACTATAGTCACCCTGTGCATCAGACACATATTTGCATGTCCCTGCATCAATGATATGGATGAAAGGGATGTGGCACAGGTATCATCACATGCACAGGGTGTGGTATGGGATTGCCAAAGGCCTAGGCTTTGCCACACAGTTGGCATCGTGTGTGTGTGTGTGTGTGTGTGTGTGTGTGTGTGTGTGTGTGTGTGTGTGTGTGTGTGTGTCTGGAAGGGTGCTTGTCAGCTGGGCCAAGGAGAGGAGATGTGTGTGTCTGTTGTTGACCTGCATGTGACAGTGATGTGTGAACATGTGCACAAACACAGGCCATGGAACAGATTATCATGAACCTCATTAACAAGGACATTGGCGACCTCCACACACTCAATCACACACAGTTTGGCTTTGTCAAGGGGAGATCATGTCTATGACATCTGGTTAACTTCTTTGACACAGTCACCAAAGCCACGGATGAGGGGGAGACAGTGCACACTGCCTACCTTGACCTGGCCAATAACTTTGACAGTATTCCCCACTTGGCCATAATAGATATACGCTCTCAACTAGGCATCAATCCATTTGTTACCAGATCGGTAGCCCACTGGCACACTGATAGCACCCACCTAGTCAATATAGGGTAGTCACCTCAAGCAGTAGGCCCGTAACTAGCAGTGTAACCCAGTGTTCTGTCTTGGGCCTCTGTTATGTGTGATTTACTCTGCTGAGGTGCAGGGCACAACCAGTGGGGTATGGCCGACCATATTTGCAGAAGACTGGATGCTGGGTGCTGTCACCAAATCCTCTAGTGATATGGACATCCACCAAGAGGGTCTCACGCAGACACATGAATGGTGCCAGAAACATGGCCTCAGGTTGCATACCACAAAATGCAGTGTCATCACCTTTGGGCAGAGTGATGTCCCCACAAATTTTCACATTACTAACAATGTCCTGAGCATGCAATCAGTCGTTGGGGATTTGGGCACACAGGTTGATGGCACCATGACATTTGAACACCACGTTGCTTCCGTTGTAAAGAAAGCCTTCTACATGCCCCCCCCATACGTAAGGGTATCTCATCCAGGGACATGGGGGTCATAACATCCCTGTATTCCTCCCTAATAAGGCCATTACATTAGCAGGTTTCATGCTTTCATCTTTATTGAACTGTACCTGGCATTACTCACTTATATCAGTCCAGGTCTATGACCACATTCATTGCAGTACACTCAAAACAGAATATGCCTACTGGCAGTTACTACTGTACTCATTTTTGTTTATATGACTATAGATTGCAATATACATCTGTACTCATCACATTCATGGCACAACCTGGCCAGGTGCCCTGGATGGGCCTCCAGGTTGTGAGCGCTCTCCTCGGCAGCTGTGGGGAGAGAAACACACCATTATGCATACCTGCCTATCACACATACAGATTAGTTATTGGAAAAACAATGCATACAATACTTACGCATCTGGTCATCAAAATGGTGATGCACCTGCTCACCTGTCTCGGGGATACATAAAACAAAAACAGCCAGAAGTCCACCGTTCTTAAGAAAGCACACTTTAATAAAGCAACAAATAAAATGCAGTAAAACAAAGCTTTCAAGTTAATACTCTTCCTCAGTGTTTCATAAAAACTAAATAAATGTACTTCTTATTTACACCAAACACAGCCAGTCATTAAAAAATGCCCTAAATGGCAATTACTGATTTAAAGTGCCCTATTATAAATACAAGCATATCCCTAACCACATGTGCGGGGGATACCAGTTGCACTGGTGAGATCTTGTGCCAGCCAGTCTCAGGCCATTGATTTGTATTCTGACCCCTGGTACTGGCCTTGCAGTACCTGGATGTCATGGTCTTTTACAAGGAGTCCAACCATGACCCTGGACTCCAGAATGCCCCACTGTTGCACCAGTAGCTTGCACCCTCTCCAGCTCTTGCCGTAGTTCCTGCACAGGTCAAACTCCAGCAGATTCTCACTGTATCCCCACCTGTTCAACTTAAATAAGGCTGTTTTCCTGCCCTTTGCCACCAATGGGCATTTTTTACCTGCTGAGCTTAGCCAAGCAGTGCTTAAACTGGCAGTGCTTAGCAATGCTTAGCAGTATACAAACCAGCTTAGCTGAGCTGAGGACTGCTTAAACAGGATTTGTTTAGCATTGCCCAAACCAGCTAAGCTGAGCTGCGCATTTCTAAGTACTGCTAAAATGGGTCCTGTTTAAGCACTGCTTGGCTTAGCTTAGCAGTGCTTAGTAGAGCTTAGCTAAAGGCAAACCACATTAAAAAAAAGAAATAATATTAAATCATTTGTTCATAACTACTACTTTATTATTATGTATATGTATTGCACTTCTACATTTCATGAACTTATGTATTCTAATTTCTTTATCTTGGTGTGTGTTTTAGGTATTGTAGACTTTATTTATTTACTTATTTATTTAATTTATTTATTTATTTTATATTTGTTTACTGAGATAGTCCAATTGGGCTAGTAGCACATTTTCAGCAGAGGCCTGGGGAGAAAAGCTCCAAGATAGATACATAAGTAGTAAATTAGTATACAGAGGTAGATATCCAACATTTCACATGTATTATGTAAAATAACAACAGGAGATATTGGAATATTGTAGTATATGCTAACCATTGCTATCAAATATTACACACATATTACAGAACATTAGGTACATTTCTTCATCATATGGCAACTAAGACAGGAAGAACAGAACAGCTAAAAATGAATATGTGATTGTATATGCACAGTTGTAGGCACTGCTAGTAGAGTAGGAAATGAAAGTGCAAAGAAGGAGATTATCCAGCGGTAATGTTGGTAGGGGTTGTGAGTATGTTTTGTGGGATTGAGTTCCAGATTTTGGCAATGTCAGTGGTAAATAGAGAGTCACCAAAATACTTACTAAATTTGTGGGTTTGTAGAAGAAGTTTGTTGGATGACTGGAGTGTACGTGAGGTGTGGTAGGGTTGGACTAGGTTTTTTAGTGATGGGCAAGCATTTGGATTATATATGATGTTATGGGCAACTGTCAGTTGGTTAAGTGATAGAAGATGTGGTAGTTCTAGCCAGTGCAGATGTTTTAGGACAGTGCAGTGGTGAGCTTTATTAAGGAGGTTACAACAAAATGAGCAATTTTGTGGTAGCAAGTCTCTAGTTTGGAAGTTCTCATTTTCTAAGGTTAGTGAAGATGGGGAGGCATATAAAAGAGTGGACAGAAGGTGGGTTCTAGCTAGTGCCAGTCTAGTATGGGGGGGTTGAGGCATATTATGGACTTATATAGGCATCCAAGTTTAATATGGAAGCACTTTACTATCTCTGAAATTCTCCCCCCTAGGTACTCTATCTATCAACTAGACAGAACCACTAAAAAAGGTGGAGGGGCAGAAATCCTCTACTCTCAACACCTCACACTCTCCCCTATTTCTATCAAGCTACCTGATTTTCACCCAGCAGAAATACTGATTCAAAACTACCACTAAACAACCACAAAAAAACTTGCCATAGCTGCCATTTACATTCCTACTGGCAAGAACATACACATTCTGGAAAACATTCTTTCTTTCCTGGCTATCTCAAAACTTTCCCTATGAAACTTTATGGCTAGGAGACATAAATATAGACTGGAAACCCTTGGAATCCCATTCACCTGCCCAAAGTATCAATCTGTTTGGTTTTACCCAACTTATTGCCACCCCCCACTTGACTCACCAAACACTCCTATCAAGGCACACCAATTAACTGGATCCTCTGTTACAGCCCCCAACTTTATCATAACCCCACAACACTACCTGATGCACTTAATGAGCATCTACCAATTAGCAGAGTGAGATATCCACCCCAACAACAGAAACCACATCTGTATAAAGTCGGTCGTAAACTCAAAGACTTCAACCCCACCTCACTCAGTGATTGTCTCTCTGCCATAAACTGGTCCATCCTGCAATCCCTCCATCTTGATGAAGCCATACTCGAATTCAACCACATCTTTCTGAATATCCTTGACTCATTAGCACCCCCACATAAAATAAGAATAAAATCAAACTATACCCCATGGCTCAGTAAAGACACCTGCAAAATAATGCGCAAACAAGATAATGCATGGAAAACTTTGATAAAAAGTAAATCACTGATTCACCTCCAAGAATGTAAGGACATTAGGAACCAGACTAAAAAGGAAATCTACAAGGATAAAATGTTCTTTTACACTAAAACACAAACCTCCTCTCATTCAAATCCTAAAAAGTTCTGGAAAAAATATCAACTTTATCCTACACCCTGTTAAACCCCAAAACCCCAATCCCTACCCTAACCTTCATGACCATAAGACTGCCTCTCTCCTCAACCAGTTTTTCATAGACTCTATCAGCAAATTGACCAACACAGGCCAAATTCCTACCCAAAACCTACCCCACAACCTAATACATGAAACTACTATCAACAACACCCATTTCACCTTAAACCCTGTCTCTACATTCTACATAAAATCTCTACTTCCCAAACTCAAACCATGTTCCCCCTCTACAGACAAACTGCCCCCTATTTCCTCAAGCTTGCTGCAAATTCCATTGCCTATCCAGTCTCTATACTCATTAACCATTCTATAAAAGAAGCCACTGTACCCAAAATTTGGAAATCCTTTTACATCACCCCCTTCAGAAAGGGGGTAACTCCAATGATCCCTACAATTACTGACCTGTTGCCATATTCTTCCCACTATCCAAAATATTAGAAAGGTGTATTCACAATCAAATTCTTAACTTTCTCAAACAACACAACCTCCTCTCCCTTACCCAGCACGTTTTCCGACTTCACATAGTATTTCTACAGCCCTTTTATCCTTCACCCACACCATCACCGAATCTAGAAACAGCAATAACTTAGTCTCATGTTCATTCCTCAACTTATCTATGGCATTTGATATGATATCACATTTCAAACATCTGACCAAACTAGCCAACCACAACCTTTCATGCTCAGTTCTTTCTTGGTTACTTAGTTACCTCATTGACAGACTTCAGTCAGTTAAATGGAAATCATCCTGCTCTCCTTTTCTTACATATACACTGCCATACCCCAGGGTTCCATCTTGGACCCCTGCTCTTTAACATCTTTATCAATGACCTCCACTCCTCCACCTCCCTCTCCACCCTCATTCAGTACGCTGACAACTTCTCCCTTATCACATCCGCTAACTCTATCACACTTCTTCAAACACATACTTAGCAATCCTTACATCTTGTAGAAAACTGGCTAAATAACAATCAGCTTATTCTTAACCTCAAAAAACAAAGTTACTTCTCTTTCTTCCAAAAAACAATGACCACGTCAACGCTAACTTCTCCATCTCCTCTCTAAACAACACAATAATTAAAGCAGAATCTCACACAAAATTACTCAGAATGATTATTGATGACCAATTAAAATTTGATTTACATATTCACCATGCAATAAAAAAAAAACTAACCAAAAACTTGGCTTGTTATACTGCAACTCAGAATTCCTCTCTGCTGAATCTAGACAATCCCTTGCCCAAGCCTACCTTCTCTTCACTCTTCCCTATGGTTCAACAGTCCTCACCAATCTTCAATCCTGTTTACTCTCTAGATTTGAGCAGACCTACAATAAAATTGCCAAATTTGGAGGAAACCTTCCTAACCCAACCCACCACTACTTAGCCATACGTAAGCTTCCTGCCCCTCCCTCAGAAATCTAGTCTCGTATTATTCCCCCTTACTCCCCCCTGTAGTTCTGAGAAACTTCTGGAAACGTATATTCCTAAACTTATCATAGGTAATCTCCTTCACAAATCTTCTATTACAAACACCTGGAATAGCCTACCCTCTAACTTATGAAACATCACTCAAGCAATAAGCTTCAAAAAAAAAAAAACTAAAACTACTCTTCCAAACCAACTGGATTTGCCCATGCCATGATCCTACCTGACCAGCCTGCTTTTGCTGCATAACTACTCTATCTTAGTCAAATGTACCTAACCACTGAAATTCCTGTCTGGTAATTGCATAATCCATATCGCTCCACTTCTTATTGCCTGTTCTGAAACATGTACCCTCAAAGGTCACTCATCTATTTCTATAAGGCTTATGCTCTCTCAAACATATGCTGTATTTATAGTTTGTTCACTGTTTCTTGTTATTATTTTTCTTATTTTTGTATGTATTTACTGTTTAAACCTATTGTTGCTACTATGTATATAGCAATTTGTTGGAGCTTTTCTCCTCGGGTCTCCACTGAAAATGGGCTATAACTGCTCAGTTGGAGAAACCTGGTTAACAAATGTGAAATAAATAAATAAATAAATAAATAAATGTGCATCAGGTTCAGTCTAGAGAGAAATCTCCTAAGATTAATGTTTCTTGACTGAAGTTAGAGGAGGACCAGCTTAATAGATTTTCAATGGTAAGGCTATTGTTACCTGTGGGGAGGTATACAGCTATAATTAAAATGGACTTGTTTTTTTTTTGATGTGTAGATGAAAGACTATGACTTCATAGTAGTTAGAGGGTTGATATATCCAGTTGCTGGAGGGCAAGGTTATTTTTGTATAGAATGGTTAGACCACCGCCAAATTTGAGCTTTCTGTCTAATTTATGGATGTTATATCCTTGGGGCAGAAATTCATTTTTTTTTTTATTGTGGTCTTTTAACCAAGTTTCAGTAAATATACTGATATCTCAAGAGTACACTGTGAGTGTTGCTTGGAATTCAGGAATTTTGTTGAGAATACTTCTAAGATTAATATTTAAGATTAGTAGTTTAGAGGTGGTATGGGTAAGGGGAGAGGAGATAGCTGAGGCAGAGTTTACTATTTGGGAAGGGGATTTGCAACTTTGCGCAGGGCCAGGGTTAGGGGATATGTCCCCACAATGATTAAACAATGAGGACTTGAGTAAGTAGCAGTGTATGCCTTTATTGGATGTACTTGTGTGCAACTTGATCTCCTCACCTCGGGGTCTCCACTGATAATGGGCTTCTGGCCCAGCTGGACTAACACGATTAACATATGTCAATGCATACATCACTAAAATAAAAAAAAAAATTAATTTATAAAACATTGCTGTCAGATGTAAAAGCTGAATGGCCTATCTGTATATTTGAACCATACACCGACTGCACACAGGGCCATGACTCTAACCATCCAGCTACACAGATATGATGACTTCAGCTATACATTTTTTATAGGTCTCAGCTATGTTTAAGCACTGCTGAGCACCATGCTGCACTATGCAAACATGCTCAGCTATGCTTAAACTTGACCTTTAAGATAAAATTAAAAGTGTGAATCAAGTACCATATACGCTTTCCCCTATGGCAATAAAACGCTTTATAGCTTTGCTTTGTAGCTTCCAAACACCAGAAATCCACGATAAAACGTAGCAGGCAGTTCTTAAACTTCAATAACACTTTTATTGAGAATAAAAAACACAGTGAGCGCTTTCGCCGATAGGCTTCATCAGACTATGTTATTCAACAGCCTTACAGACATTTAAAAAGCCCTCTTTTAGACATGATTGGTTATTCATAAGAACAATTCAATGTCATCTTAAAGTGCTAGGTACCTGTAGTTCAATACCTGTTTGTTGAAAACAGCTGTAATATATCGCAGAAATGATACATATCAAACCTGTCATGCTCCAGATATTGTCATAAACAATAATGTGCAGATAGAGCAAATTCAAAATGGTTATGTGTACATAACTAAATAGATATCTGCATAGCGTCTGGAACCCAACTTGTAACACTGTCAAAACATAACTATTTCTCAGTGATAATTAAATCAATCACAACTTTACCATCAGTGACATATCATCAGATTACATAAAATTAATATTGATAATGATGATTAAAAAATATATGTATATAAATAGCTATATATATAAAAATTATTAAAAACCAATAGTCGACAGATCTAAATAAAAACTTTGCGACTTGTTTACAAAGGCAATGACAGTCAAAGTCAATGACAAAAGCAGTGGATAATAGTATGCCCGTTTACCATAATGGGCACGATCAAATTCTTCTAAATTGCATAAAATTCAACTGTGTACAGTTGCTAAATCAACCAAGGAAAAAGCATTTCATAAAGATGTCACTTAGAGACATATACCAAAAACTTAGAAATATAAAAAAAAAATTATATATTTCTAAGTTTTTGGTATATGTCTCTAAGTGACATCTTTATGAAATGCTTTTCCCTTGGTTGATTTAGCAATAGACATTATTAATTTACTGTACACAGTTGAATTTTATGCAAGATGGTCAAGCATAGTTGTTATGACAGTACACTTATCTATGAAAGAGTGGGATATTATGGAATTTAGAAGAATTTGATCGTGCCCATTATGGTAAACGGGCATACTATTATCCACTGCTTTTGTCATTGACTTTGACTGTCATTGCCTTTGTAAACAAGTCGCAAAGTTTTTATTTAGATCTGTCGACTATTGGTTTTTAATAATTTTTTTATATATAGCTATTTATATACATATATTTTTTAATCATCATTATCAATATTAATTTTATGTAATCTGATGATATGTCACTGATGGTAAAGTTGTGATTGATTTAATTATCACTGAGAAATAGTTATGTTTTGATAGTGTTACAAGTTGGGTTCCAGACGCTATGCAGATATCTATTTAGTTATGTACACATAACCATTTTTAATTTGCTCTATCTGCACATTATTGTTTATGACAATATCTGGAGCATGACAGGTTTGATATGTATAATTTCTGCGATATATTACAGCTGTTTTCAACAAACAGGTATTGAACTACAGGTACCTAGCACTTTAAGATGACATTGAATTGTTCTTATGAATAACCAATCATGTCTAAAAGAGGGCTTTTTAAATGTCTGTAAGGCTGTTGAATAACATAGTCTGATGAAGCCTATCGGCGAAAGCGCTCACTGTGTTTTTTGTTCTCAATAAAAGTGTTATTGAAGTTTAAGAACTGCCTGCTACGTTTTATCGTGGATTTCTGGTGTTTGGAAGCTACAAAGCAAAGCTATAAAGCGTTTTATTGCCATAGGGGAAAGCGTATATGGTACTTGATTCACATTTTTACTTTTTTATTTATACGCTGATCCCCGTCTCCGTTGGTGTGCTTTTCTGCCTTGGTTTTGCTTTCATAAAATTAAAAGTATCCGGTTTCTATTTTTAGATGTCTAGTACATGTCCATTGCTAAGCACTGTGCAAACACAAAAAAAAAAACAAATAGAAGGGAATAAAATATTTTACTTTTATATTTCAGTGCCATCCGGCACTTTAACATTGCAGGGGGTGTGTTACTCATCTCCGGACACTGTAACACACACCCTACACTGATTCTGTAACTGTGTTACATAACTCTCTCTCAGTAGTGAGCCTTCATTAATATGCAAGGCGTGCTGCCGAGGGGTAGCCACAGACATGGCCACAATACACTCCTTGTAGGCTGTCCACTATTCCTACATGGAGTTTATAAAATTCCCACCTTTGTCTTCTTTACTTTGAATCCATTCCATGTACATCAGTTTTTCATTTTCTTTTGCCTTATTTTTCTGCTATTTCACTTTTGTCTTCTTTGACTTTTCCTGTATCTGTTTTCATTTCAATATTACCTCTATTCTTCAGAATTGTTTCTGCATCCTCTTTTTGTACTTCTCCATAATGTCTCCCCAGGAAACATATCCTTCATTTTCTGGTTAAGTCTTCACCACCATGTCTTTAAATAAATGCAACTCTCTCAACTAAAAGGGCATAATTATGCATCTATCATTTGCCAACTCATCACCAACAAAGATGACAAAGATGTTTCTTTGAAAAATTTCCTCAGAATCCTCCACACATTCTCCGCTGCCAGTATTTGGTTCCTCCTTAATTTCTTCCACCACTACATCATCTCCTTCTCTCTTTATCTGCCTCCCTGTTTCTCCGGGCTGCCTGAATACCTGGAATAGAAACAGGAAGTGATCCTCCAAAATGGGTCCTACTCAAAACAGTAAAGATTATGGGAAGTTTTTCGATGCCCTGGGATTTAGCTAAATATCCCTTAGTAGTATAGATATCACCTCTGGTCTCCCCTAGTGGGCCAAACCCAGTCAGAAAATTGATAAATAAAAATAAAATAGACCTTCAAAACATAATATTTCTTTAATTTCCAGACTATGTAAACATAGCAACAGTAATTGGAACTAAAAAGCATTGAAACTCTAATGCATTTACATGATGAAGCTTAGAAATTCTGTAAAAGTGACCCCTAATCCTTACTCAAGGAGCATATAATAAAAAATACTTAAGTGAATATTTAAGTACTGTATCTCACATCAGTAACTTAATAACTCCTGATGAAGCGTTCATGCTAGCTTGAAAGCTTGAGTAATTGCAAAACCTCTGTTGGTCCAGTAAAAGGTATTATATCAATATCTGTGTTCCAGTGTCTTTGTGTGTTAGTGGATCAACATGGTATCTCTTTACTTTATTTTCTTCTTGCTCTACCAGAGAACTGTCATCTTCTGTTTTTCTCAAATAATTCACCAATCTATGCCAAATCAGCATATTACATCCTCTTCCACACAGATTTACCCAAATCCCCCATAATACCTCCAACCTTTCTACTTCTCCAAAATCACAAGCGAACAATTTGCATCTCTGGTCCTGATAATCTCTGCCTTTGGTTTCTCTTCCAGTGTAAAGATTTCATAATCATCCCATCAAAACACATCTACAAACTTAGTCTCACAACCAACTCCATGGCCTTTGTCTGAAAATAAGCCTTTGTCAGGCCTGTATCAAAAGATGATAAACCTTTCTCAGCCTTTCATTTCTGTCTCATCTAAATACTTCCTACCCTTGGGAAAATCCTTGAAAAACTCATTTAGAATCAATGTGTCACTTACCTTGACAGATGCCATTTACTATCTCAGACACAGCATAGCTTTCTGATGGTTGGAAGTGCCATGGTTGCTCTGTGGACACTCACTGATGACATCAACATTAACATGAATAAAGATAACCCCACTGGGGCAATATTGATTGACCTTACCTGGGTCTTTGACCTTAGTAACTCTATCCTATTGACCAACTTAGAAGATATCAGTGTAAGCTCTGAATCTACCCAAGAATTCAATGATTTACTGACCAGCTGAACTTTATCTGTTAAAATTGGGCCTGCCTTATCAGATACAGTATTCGCTCTTTCAGGTTTTCTCAGAGATCACTTCTTGCACTAATACTATACTCTATTTCTATAAATAAACTGCCTTTTGACTTACCTCGACAATAACTCCTCCTTTCCACTGATTGTATTGTTATCTATAGAACCAATCCTTCTCACAACATTCAAAATCAACTTCAAGCTGGCCTTCCACAATTAAACAACTGGCTTTGCTCTAAAAATTCTCTTCAGCCCTTAAAAAAGTCCAAGGCATTTGACACAAAGAAAAGATTCACTAAGGCCAGTTGCCCTCTGCATATCATAGATCTAGACAACAAACTAATTGATTCCACCACATCAGTTATATGCCTTGGTATTTAGCTTGACCAATTTCTCAACTTCCAACACCACAGTCAGAAAGTCAAATTCAAAGTCAGCTCATATTCTGGGCCAAAAAAAATACCTAATTTTGGACTCACTCGTATACTCAAAATACTGGGATGAAAAGAATAATAACATCACCCCAAAACAAAAATTATCAGCAATAGAACTAACCATGAAATTGACCCTATTCAAAAAACTGATATACACTCAAATTATGTTAAATAATAATGCTTATCATACTCCTGTCCTCTTAAATAGATCTGATCCTACACACTCCCCATACTGTCCTTACTGTCCAAATAGTGTAGCAGACACCCTTCATATCCTTTGGAGTTGCAAAAAAGTATATAAACTGTGGTGTTCGATAAGAACTAAATTGGAGAAAAAAGGTTACATAAAGAACAGTCTGTCTTGGGAAACTTCAATACTCCATATAATCCCAGAGAATCTTCCTTAAACAAACAAGCACATCATAGTAACACTGAGTGCCCTTATGACATTTTACATAGCCAAAAACTGGCTAGGCAGAGCCAAAATGTTTTGGGAGGATTTCAAGTATTTAGCCTCAAAATACATACTAGCAAACAAACATATTACAAAAAGTCAAAAGAAACTCATATACTATCAAAATTATTAGAAAGCACTACTTGATACTTTATCATTAAGTAAATGCAATCAGTGCATCCAAAATCCTTAAGTCAAAATTACATGGACCGCTTACTAATCACCATGTCAGACTTTTAATCTCTATCTCATCTGATAAGAAACCTATCGAGGGGGAAACTGTATACTAAGCTGACACCAGTATATAAAAAGTGTATTTAGTTAGTGATTTAGGGTATGTATATGTATATATATATATATATATATATATATATATATATATATATATATATATATTCTGTGTATATGTGTTATGCAATAGCAATAGATAGCCCAACATGGGTTAAAAATGCCTGTGTACTATAAGACATAAAATCCAATTAGAACTGTCGAGAAATGTATAAAAAATATGCACCCTTGTGGGCTACATACAGTTTCTCTGCTTATTATTTGTTTTTGGTCAACCATTATTAATTCATAATCATATGACCTGTGATGTTTGTATAAATATGTGAAAACAATAAAAATTTTATTTGAAAAAGAAAATTCTAATTTCATCTTATAACCTACTAGATCAGCCTTAGGTGAAGTCATCCTGCTTACACAACTAGAAAACAGCATACGCCTATTTGCCTTTGACTTACAATAAACAATACCACCTTACAATCTATTTCTAATAAAATCTTCCATTTCATCACCAACTTCCCTTGACATAAACATCACTGCAACACCATGAAAAAGACAAACTGGCTACCCATTCAAGATATAGCCAATCTATTTTTGGCTTCCTTCTCTTCAAACTATTACACCAAGAAGTAGCATCACCCCATCGTTGATACTATATCCAAGACACACTACAGAGTGAGAAGCCAATGCACTAATGGCCCTACACTCATAACTCCATTCACTAAACTTCATTCCACAGACTGCAGTGTCTCCATTTTTGACCCTAAACTGCAGTGATCATTGCTATCTGATCTTACTGAAATCAGAGACTACAAACACTCCAGACATCACTTCAAGCACTGCTTAAATGAATGATAGAAGTACACATCAGAACTCAGCTCATATCACCTAATTTCCATAGATGCTCTGTTATATTTATCCCAGAAAACCTTGATTGCTTAATTTCCTAACATCTCCAACATGTAAACACAAACCCACTGCTTCCCCATCTGCCTTATCCAATCCCTACTATATATCTAAATCCAATTTTCCTGTTATTAGCTCTTCTATTGCAGTTTGTGGTGTATTCTACAAGTTGTACTCTCTTCCCTGCTAAAATTTCACTCCCTGCTTGTATGTTCATCTTTGTTTGGACCACATTTGCCTCATCTATAAGACCTGTATTATGCATTTATACTCTTGATCCTACTTTTTCGAAACCTTGTTAATATGTGCATTTTTTACATTTGTGTTATGTGAAGTCACTGGGCAGGATTCTCGAAGCCTCTGTGTAAGAGTTACAAGGCTTACACAGAGGCTGCAGTTAAATGGTGTGACGTCAGCATGTCATGCATATGCATGAGGGCATGCTGAATCACACCTAAGGCTTACACGGTCCGTGGAAGACAATAGGAGGCGTGTCCGTAGGCCGAGCCCTGCAAACGGACACGCCCCCAGAAGAGTAAAAGTGCCGAAAGTAAACCCCCACGACAGAGTCCATGGAAATGTGAATAAACACAACACAACACATGCCCCCACAGACTATGAACATAAAATATATAAATGAACATGTTATATTTTTTTTAAATTGTAAAGATGTTTGCCCGTGAGTGCGCTCATTTGCACGGGTGTGCCCGTAGCTTAGCCACAGTTAGCAGTAAGTGGAAAAGCATATAAGAACTAACAATGCAAGGTAAGCCAAAAAGCAATAGCGTAGCGGTAGAGACGTCGGCTGAAAAGCAGGCAGTCATGGTTCCAGACCCCATAACATCAATTTTTATTTTTAGTGAAATAAGCACGAAACAAGTACCTGACATATATGTAGACATATAAAATTATATTTTATGTAAAATGTAATGAAATGGGCCATTTATTTTGAAGAAATGTGAGATAAAATAATAAAAGATGCCAGATGTGCCTATAGCTGAGCTACAGTCTAACAAGTTCAATGCATCTGCCCGTAGGTGAGCAGTGGTTTAACAGGTGTAGAATGAGTGCCCGTAGGTGAGCAGTGGTTTAACAGGTGTAGAATGAGTGCCCGTAGGTGAGCAGTGGTTTAACAGGTGTAGAATGAGTGTCCGTAGGTGAGCAGTGGTTTAACATGCTGAAACTGTGTGACCCTAGCTGAGCTGAGCATAATATGCGTGCTGACAGCCAAATGAAGCGTAAACCAGCATAACCCATTTGCGCGGAGCTGCGCACCACGCCAACAAGCTAACCAACAGGCAACGTTGAGCAAGCTGTAACAAAACTGCCTTTACACAGACACACCTCCTAGCCTGTGTAGACAGTCATAAAATATAAAAAGCAGTGACCAGGTTCGAACCCAGGATACCCTGAACCATAGTCAAGGTACTGAACCACTAAGCCATGACAGCTGTACCCAGAAATGCAGTAATAGAAAATATATAGGAATGAATAGAAAGAGGAGCATGACAAAGCAGGTTTTGTGAAGCTGATACAATTCCAAAATAGCCAATCACAGATAAGTGCGGGAAAAACGGCATATATAAGCCCCATAGGCGGGAATACACAGCATAACCGATTGTAGAACTAGCTTGCAGCCAGAATGTCAGGAGTAGGTGAGGGTAGTTGCTTTCGAGCACAGAGGTGGGGCGTTGAGGAGTCCAAATATATGGTTTGGCTCCTTGTCCACAATCATGAGGCCCAACTCATGCAGGGCCAGGTCCTGTGGGGAGCATATAGGGCTGAGGCGTGGGACCGGTCGGCTCATGATCTTACCAGTGCCACAGGGATTCCAAGGACTGGTGAGCAGGTCCGTCACCACCATGCGGACCTGAAGAGACGCAAGCAGGACCAACTGAACCTTTGGATCCAGGAGGCCCGGCAAACACCCAACGCCCCACTACTGAGTAAGTTACATCTGATTATGTATGTAAGAAATTAACCTAGCTGATATTATGGAGATGTGTATTCCAATATTACTTTTTTTATATTACAGCTGCAGGTGTCCGTTCTGCGAACCACAGAGCCTATGGCGATAGGCTGGTGCGGTTGCACCACCAGGCAGGTCAGTAATCCTCTCCCTGTAACTGTAAATAAATATAAAAGTGTGACAGTTAGCAAAAGAGTGCAGTGTAGTCACTAAGTAATAAAATGTGCAAGTAACAGTGTAAGAGTGTTTGCAAGTATTGCTTGATTACAAAAGTGTGTTGCAGTCTGTAATCCAAACAGAAAAATGAAAATGTCTGAAATAAAGTCTGAAATAAAGATGTCCCACCTGTAATATAATAGTACACAACCTGCAGCAGGCTGAAAAGTACAGCTGCAGAAGATGAGCAAAACACATGTGTGAAATATATCCCTGTTGAAATACTGAAACATGACAGAAGTGAGACTGTTGGAAAGGATTGTAATAACTACAGTTAAAACATGTCAATAAAGCCTAGAAGTAAGTACCATCCTGAATTGTAAAAATAAAACAAGTGAGAGAGTGTGAGAAAGAGCTATGAATTCACCAATAAAGTAGTAATAAATCCTGAATAAAGTATACTGCAGTCAGTACAGAATGAAATGAATGTGACAAGCAGAACCAAACTGCGAAATGTGTTCAAAATGTTCCTGCAGCTGGAATGTGTATCCCAAAATCTGGATATGTTGCTCTCAGTCTGCAATATGCAGATAGTATGATTGTCTGAAATACCAAACATCCACAGTTGTCTATAGCTATATAAAGCAAATGTAGCAGGATGATGTAGCTGAACAGAGTCAGATATGAATGTGTATGAATAAAAATGAAAATGTATATTGATGTAGCAGTAACATTCCTATCACCAACTTGAAGTAGTTATCACATAGGAAACTGTAGGTAGAACTGTAGTGTGTATATATCTGCAGCTATTAGAAATGTACAGCATATGTATTGGTATTTGAAGGTGTTAATTATATTTTCTGCACCCTACCCTATAACCACATATAATCCATTCCACGTGAAATTGGTATGTGCAATCACAATTAACACCCCTGGACATTTGTCCTGTTGGATCATACATATTTGCATGTACGTTGATGCATCTGCCCTGTTCATACATCCAAACCTGATGGCATGTTGCCATCAATCAACCCTGCATGTTGTTGGACTGTGTATTGCTGTTCAAATTATGCATGTGTTATGCTCGCTGTTCAATGGTGTGAATATCTGGGTGTTTGATTAATGGGAATACTAATGCATGATGTTACAACTAATTGTGAATGGTATTGTATGTTACTAACCCAAACTGTCATGACATAATGCAAAACATAGGACGACAGGGAAGGCGGGTTCCAGCGGACCCACCTCTCCCACCTCAGCTGGCGAGTGCACCTGGCAATAGTGCCCAGGCCGGACCCTCCTCCGGTGGCCCTGTGCCACCTGTGGGTGGAAGCACTGCAGGGGATGGGGCTTGTCCCCCCTCTGCAAGTGTGGCCGGAGGAGAACCACCACTCACCCTCTGTAGCGTCCGGACTGTGGTGCGTAGGGAGATCCAGGAAGCTGTTCTTGGGCCCCTACGCCAACTTGAGGCACAGGTGGCACAACTAACGGGCATGCCTGCTGCCCGGCCTACACAGCCCCCAGCACAGCCCCATCCTGGGCAGTGAAGGCACAGTGGCAACTGCCCATGGGTGGGGATATCAGTTCCACTGTTGCCATCTGTGGGCTCATGGGCTCTGGATATCCAAACATCCGTCCCCGTCAATTGTGTAACCCCCACACGTGTCATACACCGCCCCTGTATGCGTCTTGTTTGTCTTGTCTGTTGACCTACCCAACCTACCTCCCCAGCTTTACCGACTTCCTTTACCTGACATACCACTCTCACCTGAAAAAAAAAAAAAAAAAAGGGCACTCTGTACCCACAAAAAAATTGCGCCCCATACATAGCTGCCCATTTTGCACACATGTCTGCTGGACATGGAAACTGTCAATTGCAATTGGCTGTACAACAAGTATTATTGTTGTCCTTACACCTCTCTCAGGGGTGGAAGGTTTCAAATGTCACACCAAATTACAAACATATGCACAGCTGTTGCTGATGAAGAAATGGGCAGCTATGGGCCTTACCTACATCCTTCCTGCAAAACCCAAGCTTGTTTCCTTACTGTCTTACCCTTTTTGTGACCCCTTTTCCACCACTTTCCTGTCTCCCCATTTTCATTTCTTTCAAAGAAAATAGCGCGGGTGTGCGCATGAGTAAGTACTTTTAAGCGGTTGTAAGCGGGTGTGAGTGGAGCTGAACGCCGGTGCGCATGCGTGAGCTCCGCGCAAACCAGCGCTAACCAGGTTACAACTGCTTAAAAGTGCCTTAGTCACTCTGAATGACAGGTCCTATAGTCTGCTCAAAAGCAAAATAAAATCCCACTGTCAGTCCCGAACCCAGAACCTTGGAAACAGTAGTCTGCATGACTTACCACTAAGCCATGACTGTTATATAAGAACATTGTGCTACAATAAATATATCATGTAATAGTAGGAATGAATGTAAAGGGAATATAGGATGTGTAGTACACAAAGCATGTCATGTATATTTACTGTCAAATCTAGTGGATTTCTATAATAGTAGTGTGTGAACAGAAACACCCATGCTAGTTGGTAGCTAGTAGGTAATAATGTCACTGTAGCACCTTGCAAGCCACACACATACTCACAGCAGGATAATCACTGCCCATACCTCACAACCTGTTACAGGAACACATCCGGACCAAGTAATAAAATATGTGGAGCAAAGGGCCAAAATCAGGGACACATTCCAAATAATGTTACAACAAACTTAGACAGTTCAGAGAGTAACAGGTTCTGCATTTTGTTGGATGTTTGGAAGGGTATGAAGTCTGAAACTTAAATGTTTGTCACTATATTCTGACTTGAGCCCAGAGTGATTTGCCAGAAAGAGCTGTGCATGAGATATTGACCAAAATATGAGGCAGAAATGTGGACAACGTGTAGATATCTGTACACTTGAGAGGTCTGACACTGCCATATTTGAATAGTTAAGAGCCTAGACATAGCAACAGTGACTGAGTTACAGGGATACCCCACAGACTCCATGTTAAATGTACAAACAGTAGGCAGAAAGGTGTTACAACACATGCAATGGTAACTATGAAGTCCTGAAAGTATGCACCACTTGCACGGCAGAAATAGTGTAGTAATACATATGCTCATTCTATCCCACAGTCACAACTGCAGAATACCAGACAATGTAATGGGTGTACCCCACTGATATGTACCATTCCATGAGGCAGATAACAGATGCACCTGAGAGTCTCTGGGGCCTGCTCAGCAGCATACTCAAATACCCTAATAGATGTCAAGGCCCACACCATGGCCAGACCACACTGCATGCTGTAACACCCTAGCAGATATAGCAAGCATTCCAAGGTGTGAATGTACATGGAAAATAGGAAAGCCACAGCAGCACACTACAGTCAAGACACCTAGCAGGCATACAAGTAGTGACTGTAAAGGGCAAATATTGAAGCCATAGCAACAAAGTGCAAGAGCCACTGCTATACACCAGTTACACCACATGTCCCACAGGAAAGAACACACACCCACATTAACAGTAGTAGTAGTCTTAGGTGTCAGTGTACATACACACTTAGTACAGGAAACTGGAGAAATGTTAATCTACAACACAGCCGGAAATATGAGAGAGATACTAACCTTTACACTCACAGAACAGTGTCCACAGCATACCAGCATGGTCCCTGCCCTTAAAATCTGAAAGGGCTACGCCTATCTCACATACCTTTTTATAGCACTGTTCTGAAATCACAGTGAGAACTGCAATCAGTACACAACTGGCTGCATGCAATTAGCAAATGCTGGCTAACAATTGGTGCAGAGGCCATCACATGGACATATGCAGATACCTACAAAAGCATGCTGTACTCCCAGTCCACACATGCAATACTTTCATTGCACCCTGTGGAGGTAGTGAGAGACAGAGAGAGAGAGAGAGAGAGAGACAGAGAAAAAAAATTAAACATACACAAACAAAACTGGTCAGCAACAACCACCTGAAAGCTGACAACTGGCAAGTGGAGCAGCAGGACACAAAAACAGACTGCAACACAAGCAACTGTGACAAACACAGGTAATGTAAAGTAATACTATAAAAGTCTACATACTGTGAACCCTCCATATGTGCCATTGGTCTGTATCCATATGTATATGAAGATGTGCAAAGGGCAGGGGACATACAGCAACTATCAGTGAAGGCTGTACATACATTTGTATGTGAGATCATCTATGTGCACATATCAATGTAGGTTGAATGTAGGTTGTAGTGCAATGTACAAAGTAGGTTTCACAGTTATGTATGTTTAGCAGTATGTTAGTGTGTGTATACAGTTTTGTAAACAAACATGTTGATATACCTATCTATCATATGGATACGTATGTATGTTAATATATGTATGTATGTATATATATATATATATATATATATATATATATATATATATATATAATATGCATATATGTATACATACATAGAGAGAGCTGTAGGAATACATAGACAGATGTAGATAGATAGAATATGTACAAACATATATATGTAATATACACATACAGATATAGATATATGTAGATACATATACATAGACAGACAGATCTGACTATCTACAGGTATGACTGTATATGACGATCTCACACTCCCCCTGTCCCACCCCCTCTGTCACTCTCACCCCCTCTCTGTCACACCCCCTCTCTCCATATCTATAGCAATATATGTACATCAATATATATATGTGTATATGTATACAGATATATATATATATATATATATATATATATATATATATATATATATATATATATATATATATATATATATATATATATATATATATATATATATATATACATATAGATATATCTATATACATATATATATATATATATATATATATATATATATATATATATATATATATATATATATATATATATACACATATAGAGAGAGAGAGATGTATATATATTCTGAGTGAGGCACACGTGTACAGATGTATTGCAACAGGTGCCTGGTGACAAAGGCATGGAGTGAACACCAGTGTCAAAACTGGAGTACCATACCCCATTTCAAATCACCTACACCAGTAACCACCAGATATGTGATTGGCTGCCCACCACTGCATGTGTCAGGGGTGAACAGGGTCATAAATGTGTACAATAGTCCCCCCAATGATATTCACAGTGGCACACTATTCCTGGAATACCTGCACATGGTATGTGTCAGCAGACATGGTGTGTCAGCTACGGACATGTAGGTCAGTGTACCCCTCCACACCACATAATGGCTGCCATGGTATGTACTCCATGACAGCTACAGATATGGAGAAGGACACAGTGATATGTACAACACTGACAATGCACTCAAACACATTACCAATGCACAGTGACTGACAACACCACAGAGTGCACACATACTACCCACATAGAGGTTACCACTCCTGGATTTACATACTTAAGTCACACCCATGACAGATGCCCAACAACCATAGTAACACCTTACACCATCCACAACCCAAATGACTGCTGTGTGTTGTCCGTGACACTGCAATAGAGAGCACATGATGGAGGTACAGGTTCCTACCCACAGATAAGACATACCCTGCAATAAACCACACAGTGTTAAGAAGCAAGACTCCCCATGAGTACATGTCACACATACCCCTGCTGAATGTTAGTCAGATAGGTAATATGCCATATGAGTCACCCTGTGTAACTGTTTGACAGCAGCAGGTACCATAACATCACATGCGTCACAATGGTCAGGGTAGCAGAACAGTATGCTGCTGTAGTCCCAGGGGCAATAGCATATTGTATAGTATTGTATTGTAATGTATTGTATTGTGTTGTATTGTATTGGTATGTAGAGGTGCCTCCTTCGTGGAGTGGAACCACTGCTGCTGTGCGCCAGTGTACAGGTACATATCCTGTAGTCAGGCTAGTGTTACATATCACTTCTATATGTGTGTTTAGCTCCTCTTGGAGTTCATGTAGCATGCAACCGGGGATAACATCAGGTCCCATTCATGTTGTGTATTCTGCTTCCCTGAGGGTGGCTCTCACCTGGACATCTGTGATGACAGAGAGGTTACAGTCAGCTGGGATAACTATGTCTTATTTTAGGGGAGAGGGAGGGGGGAAACCTGCACTGAACCTGTCTGCCACAATGTTGCCAATATGTGTGGGTTCAGTGAATTATTTGTTGTTGTGTACTAACTATGAGCATAGTGGAGGGTTTCTGACCAGGTTGCTAACATAACTGAAGAAGGCCTTGTGGTTATCTGTAGTGTCCCTGTTGATTTCCCTCTCAAAGTTGCCCATGGATGTTTGTATGAGAGAAAATAGCTCCTTACTAGTGCTGATCAGACATGCCTTCCCTTTATGGAATTATGCTCTGTCTTGCAGTAGCTTCCATCTTTTGTAATACAATCTGTCTATGGGTGGGGTCCACCAGACAGGAAGCTGTCCCTTTGTGGAGAGTGTCTTGGTCTTATATGGGATTGCATGATCCATGCATTCTCGGAGATGTCCGTAGAAATCATTTGTGAAGGGGTCAGCATTGTGGGTTGTGTCTTCCACTGGCCCAGTGGGCTGAAAGGATGCCATGTCACTGTTACAAAGTGTAAAGTTTGCATTTGCAATGTTATTCACTATAGTCGTTTGTGCTGGTGGTGGAGGTGGGATATGTATATCCATGGCAATTAGTTTGTGGTCAGCTCACAGTAGTTGATGATGTACCCCATACAATACCTAGATACAAACCCCCAGAGTGAGGAGGTGCTTTGGACCTGAATCAGTGTTCTGACTGCTGGGGTTTGGTAGTATGTCGTATGGAGTGTGCCAGGTACTGTTGCACAGTCGCTGGCTGAGCACTGATACCTGGCCATTTACATGTGTATCCACCAATAGACAGACAGATGCTATATATGTGAGATATGTTGTATCACAACAGTCAAGTAGCGTGTGTAGTATGTGTGCCAAATTCTGCTGACATATATTGCTGATATCATGTTATTTCCTTTTTCAGGACCATGGCTCACCAGCGCAATCCAGCTTACTCTGCAGCTGAGGATGAGGAGATACACCAGAGCCTGGTGCGGGATTATGCAATACTCTTTTCCCACACCAGCCAGAATCATCAGGAGAGGGCTGCACTGTGGCAAGACCTGGTCCGTCGGGTAAATAACATAGGCACGCATAATAGGACATATGAGCAGGTACGACATCACTGCAGTGATTTAATCAGAAATGTCCGTCAGCGTGCCTCGGATATCCACAGGCAACAGGTCGCCACAGGTGGTGGGGTGGCTACACATCCCCCACTCACCAGACTGGAGGGACTACTCCTGAGTGTAGTGGCTCCAGCCCACCAACAACAACAACAGCAGCAGACATGCATTATGATGGAGGCTGGAGCCACGCAGCAGCAAGACTATGAGTGTGCAGGTAATATGCCATATGTATAGTTGACTGTTGTGTACACTTGTAGTTAATGCATGTGTGAAGTGTGTCCTTGGTTTGTAGCTATCATCATAGTATTTAATGTGCAAGTGTGATATCCTCAATATCAGCAGCTGACCTGTGAAAGGCGACTGTTGTACTACTGACCTGTATCATACTCAGTAACAATGGCACAGTTGTGCCCACTGACATTAGTTTCCTCACTTCTGCAGGTCCCTCCGGTGTAACAGCAATGCAGCCTATCCATGCTGGTGAGTGTGTATTAACAATACCTTTAATAGTCTTGATAGTAATAGTAATATTAGGCTCACTGAGTAGTGCTCTGTGTATGCATGCAGGTGTGTCTGTGTCTGTGTGTTGATATCTCGCATACTGAGTAGTATACAACTGTGTACAACTGTGTGCAACTGTGTGCAACTGTGTGCAACTGTGCATGTGTGCATGTGTGCATGTGTGCACGTGTGCACCTGTGCATGTGTGCATGTGTGCATGTGTGGACCTGTGCATGTGTGGATGTGTGCTTCACTGGTAATATTGTGTAGACATTGTAAACTGTGTTTCCTGTTTCCCTCCCACAGGTTCTGGTGCTGCTTTGGTGTCATGCAGCAGGGAACCTGAATCAGGTGCCATGGGTACTGATAATGATGACATCTGTGTAATGGCACAGGAAGGTATGCCAGGGTCCGTCATTGGTCAGCCAATTGACAGTACACAGCTGTCAACCCCATCAATGCGCACAGTTATCCTGCCAATACACCCTTTGTCACCAATGTCCCTAGGTGATGGACAGCATACAGTAGGCATTGACCAGGGTAATGTGGTATCTACAGCAGCCACGGGCATGGCCGTGAGATGGTACCACACAGACAGATGTCCAGGGGTTTTCGTGGGAGCATCCATGGGCGTACTGCCCCTGTCAGACGTGCCCACAGAGGTCTTACAACCTCAGCTATGTTTCGGGCTGTCATGCAGGCACAGTCACGTATGGAACGGTACACCAGACAGGGTCTGAGGGAGCTGACAGCATGTCGCACAGCCATGACTGTCAGTATGCGTGACATTGCGGCTGCCATCCGTAATTTCACCGATGTCATAGACAGACGTTGTGGGGACATATTAGACCGGTTCCACAACTACATGTCCATGAGCCAGGGCGATGGTGGATGGTTGAGGCGTCGACGTGGGCATATGCCAGCAACAGCAGCAGCTGGCAGTCATCGTGGACGACAACAGGGCCGCGGCCGCCCCCATAGTGCCAGCAGCAGCCCCAGCAATGCTGGGTCTGTGCTGTCATCAGACCGCCCCAGGAGACCACGTGCACATGGCTCTGGCCAGGCCCGACAGGGATCTGTGTCCAGTCAACGAAAACCTGCTTCTGATGACAGTACCTTTTCTGGATTGGTACCGGATACGGTCCGTAGCACCCCTGCAAGGCACAGGTACCATGTCCATGGCCAGAGACACTGATCTGTATGACCTGGCAGGTACAGTCTGTGGCTGTCCACAAACACCAGTATATGGCAGCCATGAGGTGGAACTGTGTGCATCCATACACACATACGAATTGACAACACCTAGGGCTACCGCATACACGCACACACTGCATCAACATTGCCCCACCTTGTACTGCTGTCCCTCACCAACACACATACACATACATGTCAATTGGTGGTATCGGTGGCTGACGCAGGCATACCAAGTTCACACCCTGTGCATATGATGAAACTGTGCCACCTCCTGCAATCTGTAACATCAGTGCAGGTACAGGTTAACATGTTGCTGATGCACAGGGTGACTACATAGACATGTAGTAATAGTATCATGTTGTTAACAGTACTGTGTGCTGATATAATTGTAGGTATATCACAGCATGCCTGATGCAGCAAGGGTATGATTGTCATGTACTGTTGTCTACACCCATGGTAAGTACCATAGTGTATCATTTGCACATGTTGGCATACTGGTGGTAAGGATGTCAACAGAAGGCTACATACATAGGTAGCACAGGGGATAAGGTAATGAAAGTATTAATACGCAATGATGGACATGTAAACTGCAAGTGGCATGTTGCCCACACTGGACTCTGCAATGCGGATGTTTGAGGATGTTGATATGTGTGCAGTACTACACGACTGGTACAGGACACACAGGAGCACCATAGCACTGCAAGCTCACATCTCATACCATGCTAGACAGCCCCAACACACAAAACTAACTGCCACAGGAGGGAGAGTCCCCATACATGTCAGGGATACTGTGGTGGCAGGCCAGGTAGCATACATCCTACTAAGTATGGAACCACTGAGTGAAGGCTCAGTGTCTGTTATTTGACATGTGTATTACTGCAGGTATGAGCACATGGGTTTCCATCCAGTTATTGTACATCCTGATGGTACATGGTCTGTACACTTGTGTGCGCTGAGACTGGACCCTAGCCATCTGACCTGTGTATTTCCATGTGCATGTGCATAGTGCCTGCATATTTGCAGTGATCCTTACTGGACGTGGTACAGCTTGTTTGTTGTACAATGGACTACATGCAGCCCTGCTTACTGTAGCTTTGTTTGCATGCATGTTTGCTTGCAGTTACCCTGGAATACTGATCCCACCTGCAATGCAGAGTTACAGAGCTTCTGTGGACTCCTAGTGACATCTGCATAGCTTACTATATGTAGGTCCATGTCTCACTTGACAGAACATCACTGTTTGTCCTGTTCACATGTACGTTGCCTGTGACACATTGCATATGACTTACCTGGCATTTGTCCACGTGAGCAGTCATATATGCCAGTGCTAACTAATCACAGGCACTACACCCTCACATACTCACCTTCTGCTGAACCACCTGCTTCGCTAGGGACGGCTTGCACCTGTCACCCCTGGGCTTTCGGATATTGGCAAAGGCTCTTGCTACCCCCATAGTGCCTTTGTTAGGCAAGGCTCAAAAGACAAACCCACCTCCATAGGTATCACAAGGGATAAGAAACTAAGAGTAATGCTACTCAACGCCAGAAGTCTAAACCTCAAGATGCACGCACTCGAAACTCTCCTTAGCATGGAGAACATCGATATCTGTGCAGTAACAGATACCTGGTTCAGGGCTACCGAGAGCACCCCAGCACTACCAGGTTATACCTCATACCATGCTTTTCAGCCCCAAAACTTGGACCGAACCACAAAAGGAGGGGGAGTATCGATATTCATCAAAGATACCCACATCTCCAGGTTGGTGGCAAAGTACCAAGCATCAGAGACTATCCATGTGCAACTAACAGTGGGTAAAACTGCCTTCCAGGTTATAGCCTGCTACACACCACCCTCCCAAACCCAAGAACCGCAGTCGGCCTTCCTGAGAACAGTGGAAAATATGAAGGTCTCTCCAAACACCATTATATTGGGCGACTTCAACTACCCAAACATAGACTGGGAGCATGACTCTAGCTCCAACACCCTAGCCCAAAGATTCCTAGAATTTATGAACTCAAATGCTATGGAACAACTTGTTACCACTTCCACAAGAGGGGAAAACATATTGGACCTGATCATCACCAACATGGGGACTCTATGCTCCAGACCAGAAGTGTATCCCTGACTGGTAAGATCAGACCATAAACTAATCTCACTGGATATTCACATCCCGACCCCACCCCCTGCCCAGAAAACCACAGTGAAAAACTTCTCTAAAGCAAATTCACACTCCTCAAAACCGAGGTGGAAACCTTCAAAGCCCCCGGGCCTGTAGAAAATACGGCCCAGACCGCAGATTCCTCTATAAACTCATTATATGGACACCTTCAGGAATGCATGGATCATGCGATCCCAAATGAAACCAAGACCCAATCCTCCAAAGGCAGACGTCCTGTCTGATGGACCCCAGCCATAAACAAACTATACAATAGAAGGAGGAAGCTACTAAATGATAGAGCAAAATCCCAAAAAGGGAAGGCATCACTGATCAGTATTAGCAAAAAAACTACGGGCACTCATAAAATTGTCTAAGGCCAGCTTCGAGAGAAAATTGCACAGGACACTAAGGATAATCACAAGGCTTTCTTTAGTTATGTTAGGAACCTGGGTGGTAATTCCCAGATATGCTCAGAGGTAGCCCAAGATGTCAAAAGAAACACCGAACCCACAGACATTGCCAACATCCTAGCTGACAGGTTCAGCGCAAACTTCTCCCCCCCCTCCACACTGAAAGGGCAAATATCTATCCCAGCAGAGTGCTGCCCCCCTGACATCTCAGATGCCCAGGTAAGAGCCGCCCTCTCCAAAGCAAAAAACACAGCATCAATTAGACCAGACAGTGTCCTGGGCTGTGTCCTACATGAACTCCAAGAAGAGCTACACCCAAACATAAAACTACTGTTCAATCCCAGCCTTACTACAGGATATGTGCCCAAAGAGTGGCATACAGCAACAGTGGTCCCACGGATCCTGGACACTATCGCCCCATAGCCTGACTAGCTTGGTCTGCAAAGCTATGGAAAGGATCATCATGGACCTCATAAATAAAGATATTGGGGACCTACAGACACTGTTTCCTACCCAGTTTGGCTTTGTTAAGGGCAGATCCTGCCTCTTAAACCTGGTTGATTTCTTTAAAATAGTCACCAAGGCCATTGACGAGGGGAAGGTGGTCCACACAGCCTACCTGGACCTCGCAAAAGCCTTTGATACAATACCCCACTCGGGCATTCTAGAGAAGCTCACCAGCTTAAATATAAACCCCTATGTCACTAGATGGATTGCACACTGGCTCAAGGACAGAACCCACATGGTTAGAATTGCTGGCGCCATGTCAGACTCCAAACCAGTTACAAGTGGTGTCCCACAAGGCTCAGTCCTGGGACCTCTCTTGTTCGGTATATATTTCTCGGAGGTACAGGCCAACACGGAAGGACTGTGGCTGACCAAATTCGCAGATGACTGCAAACTGGCCACCATGATCAACTCTCCAGCCGACACAAGCATCCTCCAAAAGGGCCTCATAGAAACAGACAACTTGTGCCAGAGCCATGGCCTCAAGCTGAATGCCAAAAAGTGTATAGTCATCCCCTTTGGCAAAAACAAAGTGCCCACAAAGTACCACATAGGTGGTAATCCATTAAGTACAGAAGAAGTAATTAGGGACCTGGGGACCCAAGTTGATAGCAATCTCTCATTTGACAACCACGTGGCCAAAGTAGTTAGAAAAACATTTTATATAGCCCACCTCATCATGAAGGGATTCACATCTAGATCAGGGGAGGACATCGTGCCTCTTTACTCATCCCTCATCAGGCCCATAATTGAGTACAATGCCCCTGTTGGGATGTACCTTACCAGACACCTGCAGCAACTGGAAAGACCCCAAAAGTACCTCACCAAGAGGATCAAAGGGCTCAAACAGATGCCATATGCTGACCGGTTAAAGAAACTCCAGCTCTACTCAGTGGCATACCACCTGTTCAGAGGCGATCTGTGCCTGACGTATAAACCCATGTCCAACCCGGAATTAATGGACATGCTGCACCTCAGAATATCCAAATCCCATCGAGCTACGCGCTCGAGAGACTTGAACCTCAGCACTGAAATAAATAGGACATGCTGGAGGGACAGATTCATAACCCAGAGGCTCCCTTCACTCTGGAATAAAATCCCAGTCCAAGTTAGGCAGACTCCCTCATTGACTCTCTTCAAGAGGAATCTTGATGAGTGGATGGGAGATCATAGGTTTACCCTGGGTATCACTTCTGTGTCACTGTTAGACAGAGGCACAGTATACTAACCTCGAAAAAGGGCATAGCAAGATAAATTTACAATGGGTGGCGAAAGCCAAACACATTCTGGCTAGGTTTATAAATGCCCTAGGGCAGACAGCCTAGTATGAACCTATGAACCTATGTACCTTGTTCCCCATTGGCCCTATGTGCTGTTAATCACCATGGCAATCACAATACTATGGTAGCATGTGCAAAGGTCACTTGTCAGTCACCTCTATGGTACAGTTGTGGAATATGTGGGTCATGTGGCAATGTCACAGATGCCACATGTACACAGTCAACCCTCTCCCCTACACATGGATGTACAACACATGTATGAGATGCAACCACATAGCCAAACTGGGGACTAAGCACTCTGAACCCAGTACTGGCATAACCTGTCAGGTGGCATGAAATACTACAGTGACTACAATACCAGTCTGATGTAGACCTACACTGACAGCAATACAAACACATGAACACACTGGGCCATTCATGGAGCCTAAGAATAGTATCCTGCCTGAGCGGCACACACCTCTGCAGCTGGCACACAGGCATACGGTATGCCAGAACACAGCACGTGCAACACATAGCACACAAATCCTGTGTGCCAAACAGTCACAGCCTGTACGGCTAGACAACACACCTGCTACAGTTGTGTTAGGTACCTTTATTGTCCAGTACAGTGAGGTCACGCTCACCAGGCTGGACAAGGTGAAGGTCACAGTGATATGCCCGTGGGGCACTATGTTCCACCACATAACACAAGCATACAGGTCAGTCAGAGGCATGGACACATATGACTCAGTCATTGTCCATGCCACTATGGCTGACCTGTGATGTACCTCCCTCGACTACATGATAGGGAACATGGAAGGGCTCTCTGAGCATGTGGCACAGGCTGGTATGACCCTGACCTTGGTTGGCATCATACCCTCACCAGGAATGCTGACGTATTACTGAATGCTGATGAATTACTGTAGCTACAACACCCTAGCTGAAAGGTTCCTAGCATGCAGTCACTGCATTGCTATGGAACAACTTGTTACCACTCCCACAACAGGTGAAAACATGCAGCACCTGTTCATCAACAAAATGTAGACTATATGCCCCAGACCAGATGTGTATCCCTCGCTGCTAGGATGATACCATATACATCTCGCACTGTATATACACATACCACATGCAGCACCCGCACAGAAGACCACAGTCATAATGTTATCCAGTGCAAATACCATGTATTCACATGTGGCAGGCATCAGACATGGGAACTATTGAAGGTCACAGGTACATATGTGTATTTGGCACACACATACATCATCTGTGTCCATTGTCATTACTGGTTTAATCGATGTCATGCATTATTGTGAACAACAACCCACACACATGGGCATTCTGTGTGACAAAAACACATGTGGCATGTGTGGAATTCAAAGCAATAACTAACTGTGCTATGACAGTAGTGGGAGACGCAGTAGCAGAGCGTGCTATTTGCATTACTGGAAGATTTGCCCTCTTCCGCTGTACTTGTAGGGTGCTGACATCATCTCTGTGTAGAGATTGGAATATGCAGCAGCTGGTGTGTTGTACTGGTTGGCAAAATGGTCAGTTCGCTCACACCCTACTTCCACCCCCCAACACACACACACACACACACTTGCAGGATTCAAACCCCTACCTAACTATGTTATGACACTCAAGACGGACTCATTAGCAGAGCACGCTATTCATATTACTGGGAAGCTCCCCTTTTCCTGCTGTACTTATAGGGTGCTGACATCATCAGTGTTTAGAAAGGGGAATGTGCATCCTGTAGTGTGTTCTCCTAGTTGCCAAAAGGGACATTTTTTTCATACAGACTTGCACACACACTAACCCCCTCCACACACACTTGCCATTTGCTGGATTCAACCCCCTACTTAATTATGTTATGACACTCGAGACGGACGCATTAGCGGAGCACACTATTTGCATTACTAGAACGTGTTTTTTCTCCTGCTATACTTATAGGGTGCTGACATCATCAGTGTTTAGAAAGGGGAATGTGCATCCTGTAGTGTGTTCTCCTAGTTGCCAAAAGGGACATTTCTTTCATACAGACTTGCAAACACATACTACCCCCCTCCACACACACTGAGCATTTGCAGGATTCAAACCCCTACCTAACTATGTTATGACACTCAAGACGGACGCATTAACAGAGCTCGTGATTCGCATTACTGGGAGGTTTCCCTTCTCCTGCTGTACTATAGGGTGCTGACATCATCAGTGTTTAGAAAGGGGAATGTGCATCCTGTAGTGTGTTTTCCCAGTTTCCAAAAAGGGACATTTCCCTCCCACAGACTTGCACACACACCAACCCCGCTCACCCCCATACACACTCAGAATTTACAGGATTCAAACCCCTACCTAACTATATTATGACACTTGAGGGAGACACATTAGCAGAGCGCACTATCCAAATTACTGGGCATCTGTTTTGCACCTGCAATATTTATAGGGTGCTGACATCATTATTGCTACAGAGGTATGTACATCTAGTACTATCTGTCAGGTGGGGGATAGCATATATATGCATTTGCAGCCACCTACTTCAGGGTCAGATATGCACATCGCACTGGCAGGTTATGTTCTATACCATGCTTCGTGACCACAGGACCTGTAACACACAACACAACCAGTCCAGACCACCCCTCCCACATCCAGGACACACACTTTGCTTCCCTGGGAACAGTGCAAAGATATGCAGGTGTTCACATACACCATTCCAGTTGTTAACATCAGGTACAGGCATATTGTGTGTGGGAACTACTCAGGCCTCTACAACATTACCCTACAGCCACTACAATTTGTGAGTCCATGTGCTATGGCAGAACCACTCACCACAGCCACAAGGGGGATACATATTGCACCTGACCATCTGCAACATAGGTACTCACTGTTCCACACCAGAGGTAGACCACCATTGTTGATATCTGACCATACCCACCTTTCCTTGGACATCCATATCCCATCCCCACCCCCAGGCAAGGTTGTCACTGCAAACAAAGTGTATTTATCAAAAGCAGACTTTACACTTGTGAAGACTGGGGTGGAAGACTTCAAAGGACCCATGCTGGGGGAGTATACAGGCCACTCTGCATAATCCTTGACAATTGCATTCTATGAGCATGTGGAAGGTTTGCATTGATCATGCTATCCCAAATATACCCATGACTGCTCCACAACAGGACACCTGTCAGGTGTACACCAGCCATATATGAGCTGTCCAACAGACAGAGTGAGCTAATACATTGCAGAGCAGTAGCCCACAGAGGGAGGACATCTCTGAACAGTACCGCACGACACTTCAATCCCTCATAATCATCACGACACAGTGTTGACAGTGAAATTGTCCAGACAATGCAGATAAGGCTCCCCTCAGTCTGTTATTGACGCCCACTTACTGTTAGAGGTCCTCAGCAACCCTCTTCCAGCACACACCAACAACATGGATGTGGCTTAGCAAATTCAAACCCTGGGATCTCCACTGTGTCCCTGCTTGACAGAGGCACAGCACACTAGCCTCACACGGTGCCTTATGTGACCTACTTTACAGTGGCACAGTAGCCTACTGTACGGGAGGCAGACGCCAAGCACACTCTGGCTAAGCTGTCATTCCCTAGGGCAAACAGCCTAGTGTTGACCTCTACACCCATATGTTTAATTGTTGCTGATAGACTGTTTGCAGGTCTTTATTGCCATAGCATTCCCTGTTTGTATGAACAACTTGTGTATCTGTGGAAGATGTTTGAATATGGGAGGGATCCACTATATCACGTATGTCTCTGTAGTCATTTAACTGTGTGCACTGGGCAGATTGCTGTAATGTGGTTGGTTCCTGGAATAACACGTACAAATACCAGATATGTGTGGCCAACTGCTAAACTGAGATTTGGCCTAAGTGTGTGAGCATGCCCAGTTCAGCCTTCCCATGGCATGTTGTCTGACATATGTCTCATTTATCAAAGTGTGCGAGCATGCCCAGTGTGAGCTTTCCATATGTTGAACTCTGCAGCCCACCACATTTGTGGATGAGTGTGAACTTCAACAATATCTCCCGTTTATGGTTGAGTGTTGTGTGTCATGTTGTGTAGTTACTGTCCAACTGCTTTGTGTCTGAACACAACAGGGATTATACTGTGCCTGCAGGGTTTGCATGGGATACTTTGCATACAGTTGTCAACATCCTTTCATACTGACCTAACACTGTAGTACCGTATAGTGTACTGGTTCAGTACTTTCACTGTGGTGGACAGTATCCTGGGCTTTAGTCCTATCACTGCTTTACATTTCCATAGTGAGCACAACAGCCTGGTTAGGGGCCAGTTGTGCACATCTGACCATGTTGCATTATGTTCAGATATGAACTACTTAAACCAGGCTTGTCCAACATTGGTAGTGTATTCCACAACATAGGTGTACATTGGTAAACACTAGCGATGTGCCCTAGGCCATTTCTAATGCTAGTCGGAGAGTGTGTTTGTCCTTCGACACACATTGTAAGTGGAGTTTGCCATAACATATGTCATGGTTAGTATACTGTGCCTCCGTCTACCTGTGACATAACAGTGATACCCAGGGTAAACCTACCATCTCCCATCCACTCATCAAGATTCCTCTTGAGGAGAATCGATGAGTGACTCTCTGGCTAACCTGTACTGGGAGTTTACTCATGAGTGGGGTGGCTTCTGTGTTATGGATCATTCAGTACAGCTTGTCCTATGTATGTCAGTGCTGGGGTTCAGGTCTCTCATGTGCATAGCTCACTGCCATTCAGATTGTACAAGGTGCAGCATGTTCATTGATTCCAGCTTGGACATGGCTTTATACATCAGGCACAGCTTGCCTCTGGGTGGGCAGTATGGCAGTGTGTGGAGCTGCAGTTTGTTTAATCAGGCAACACATGGCATCTGTTCAAGCTCTTTGATACTCCTGGTGAGGTACTTTTGGGGACTTTACAGTTGATGGAGGTGTCTGCTGAGGTACATCCCACAGGGGCTATTGTAGTCAATTGTAATGCTGATGAAGGATGACTGCAGAGCCACAATGACCTCCCCTTATCTAGATCTGACAACCTTTATGATTAGGTGGGTATATGGTATGTTTCTGTAAACACTACAGCCACATGTTTGTCCAATGCAGGATATCTATCACCTTGTGTCCCCAGGTCTCTCATTACATGTTAAGTACGTAATGGGTTAACACCTATGTAGTAATTGGTGGGCACTTACTGTATATCCATGGGGGTTGACTATACACTTTTCTGCAATTAGCTTGCTGACATGGCTATGGCACCAGTTGTCTGTTTCTATGTGTCCCTTTTGTTGGATGCTTGTGTCAGCTGGAGGGTCAGATATGGTGGGCAGTTTGTAGTCCTCTGCAAACATGTTCAGACACAGTCCTTCCATGTTGGCCTGTACCTATGGGACATATATACCAAACGTTGGAGGTCCCAGGACCAAGCCTTGTGGGATGCCAGTTATTTCTGGTTTGTAGTCTGACATGGCTGCAGCATGTCTGACCATGTCAGTTCTGTCCTTGGTCTGGTTTGAAACCCCTCTACTGACATAGGGGTTTATATTTAAGCTGGTGAGCATATCTATAATGAACACGTAGGGTATTGTATGGAAGCCTTTGCAAGGTCCAACTACGCTGTGTGGACCACATTGCCCTCATCAATGAACTTAATGACTGTTTCAAATGAGTCAAACATGTTTATGGGGCAGGATCTGCACTTAAGAAAGCCACACTGGGTAGGGTCCGGTGTCAGTAGGTCCCCAATATCTTTATGTCTGCGGTAAATGCTGATCCTTTCCATAGCTGTGCAGACCAAGCTTCTCAGGATTCTGGGGTGGTAGTTTGCAGTATCCATTCAGGCAACACCTTTGTTGAGAAGGACCACTGTTGTTGTACACTGCTCTTTGGGTACATATCCTGTGGTAAGGCTGACATTGAGCAGTAGTGTGATTTGGCATTCCATTCTTCTTGGTGTCCATGTTGGACTCAGCCTAGGACACCATCTCATACCATTGCTGCTGTGTGTTTTGCTTTGTAGATGCTGGCTGTTACCTCAGCATCTGCAATGTCAGGGGGCCAGCAGTCTGCTGGGATAGATATTTTGCATTCTGGGGGGGGGGGGTTGCACTGCACCTGTGAGGTTGTATGTTGGCAATACGTGTGTGTGTTTGGTATGTTGTTTGTAATATTTGTGTGATTCAGAGGATATCTGTGAATTCCCAACACGGTTCCTACCATCAGTTGAGAAAGCCTTGTGATTATCCTTAGTGTCCTGTACAATTTGTATCTTCATAGGTTCATAGGTTCATACTAGGCTATCCGCCCTAGGGCATTTATAAGTCTAGCCAGAGTGTGTGTGGCTTTCGCCACCCCTTGCTATGTGAATAGTATGGCCATTTATGATTTACTTTACTGTGCCTCTGTCTGGACATGACACAGTGAAGACCCCCAGTGTAACTCTACAATCATCCATCCACTTGGCAAGATTCCTGTTGAAGAGTGTCAGTGAGGGGCTCTGCCTAACATGGAGTGGGATTTTGTTCCAGGGTGTAGGGAGCCTCTGGGTTATGTATCTGTCCCTCCAGCACATCCTATTTCATTATGTGTTGAGGTTGACATCTCTCACTCTCACAGCTCCGATGGCTTTGAGTTTTCTGGGGTGGAGCATGTCCATTACTCCTGTGTTAGACATGGCCTTGTACAACAGATATACAATGCCTATGTGTAGGCAGTATGTGACTGCATTCAGCTGGGGTGTCTACAGCCAGGCAGCATATGACATATATTTGAGACCCTTTATCCTCTTGGTGAGGTACCTTTGAGGTCTTTCTAACTGCTGCAGGTGTCAGGTAAGGTACATCCCAAATGAGGCATTGTACTAGATTATGGGTCTGATAAGAGAACAGTATAGGGGAACAATGACCTCTGTTGACGTAGATGTGAATCCTTTCATGATACGGTGTCCAATATAGACAGTGTTCTTAGCCACATTGGCAATGTGAGTGTCACATAACAGGTTACTGTCCACTTGTGTCCCTAGGTCCCTGATTACTCCTTCCATACATAATGGTTTACCACCTATGTGGTAATTTGTGAGTACCTTGTTTGGTATTTGGTGGGACAGTCATACTGTCCAGTGTGTTCAGGATGGCTGGGTGAGGTTCCTGTGTGTGAGAGTGTGGTCTGTAGCATGCTACAGACTGTACAGCAGTCTTGCCTACGGTTAGTTGCACATGGGTGGACTCCGATGCTTTGTGCATTGTCAGTTACCTGGACGTATGGGTGTCTGTGTTGAATATGGATACTCACCCTCCTTTTATGTTTTGGTCCAGGTTTTGGGGCCATAACGCATGATATGAGGTATAACCTGGTAGTGCTGGTGTGCTGTCAGGAGGCTTTCAGCAGGTTTCTGTCACTGAACAGACATCGATGTTCTCCATACTGGGGAGGGCTTCGGGAGCATGCATATTGAGGTTTACACGTCTGGCATTGGTCAGCATTACCCTTATGTTTCTTTCCACTTATGTTTTCTAGGGTGGTGGGTTAGTCTTTTCAGCCTTGCCTACGAAAGTCTCTATGGAGGTGGCAAAAGCCTTATCCAATATCCAGACGCCCAGGGGTAACAGGTGCAAGCCATCCCTGGAACAGCAGCGTGGCTTGTCAAGCATGACATCCCAAGCAGACAGACATTGGATCCCCTTGGAATGACACCAGTAATTGTGCCACTTGTTAAAGCTGATCATTCTGTGTTTGTACTGTGGCATCATTCCTGGTGAGGGTAGGATGCTGCAAACGGTCAGTGTCATACCAGCCTGGACTACATAATCGGAGAGCTCATCTATGTCTCATTTCAGGTAGTCCAGGGAGGTACATCTCAGGTCATTCACACCAGCATGGACTATGACTGCATCATAATTCTACTTGCTTTGGGGTGACCTGCATACATGTGTTATGTGGCATATTTTAGCAGCCTACAGGCAGCTTACTGTACCCTTTCCCTTGTTCAGTCTGGTGAGCGGGACAGCAGCATGTCTCACTATGGTGTCACCTATTACAACTGTATCAGGCATGTTGTTTCTCCTTCTGGCCTGTGACTGTTTGGCACACCAGCTTTGTGCACTATGTGTTGCATGTGCTATGTTTGGAGGTTGTGGTTGCTTGGGTGTCTGCTTTGGAGGCCTCTGTTGGTGCGGTGTGTTTGTAATTAGGGCCTCCGGGAATGTTTTCTGTGTTTATGTCTTTGGTTTGCAGTTGTGATAGGTCTGTGTGGGACTGGGTTTGTGGTGTGTGTGGTTACTTTCTCCTCCTGACTAGTTTTGACAGTACTGAGTTGAGGGAGCTCAGCCTCTGGTTTGGATAAATGGTTGCATCTCTCACATATATTTGTATTTCTTGGGGGGAGGTAAGGGTTGTCTGTGTACTTGGGGCAGGTGTAACATTGCCTCAGGATTCACAGATTCAAGTTGTTGTAGATGACCTTAGTGGATTGTATGTGTGGACATATTTTATTGCCATACTACTGATCAGTGATTACTTCCCTTTTTATATTTGCTCTATCTTGTAGTAGCTTCCTCATTCTCTTGCATGGTTTGGTAATGGCTGGAGTCCACCATGCCAGATGTCTGCGTGTATGGCATTGTGTCTTGTTTTAATTTGGGATTGCATAACCCAAGCATTCCTGGCAGTGTTCATGGAATGCCTGTATAACAGGTTCTGAGGTGTGGCCCATATTTTGCACCTGCACAGGGCCTTTAATGGATTCCACATCAGTTTGGAGGAGTGCAACTTTTGCTTTACACATGTTTTTCACTGTGGTTTTCTGGCCAGGGACTGTGGTCAGGATGTGTATATCCAGTGTGATTACTCTATGGTCTGGTCTTACCAGTGAGGGATACACTTCTCATCTTGCCATCCAGTACCCATGTTGCTGATTATCACATCCAGTATGCTTACCCCTCTTGTGGGAGTGGTACGTTGTTCCTGGGCATTTTGGTTTATGGATTCTAGGAACTTTTGTCCTACTGTGTTGGAGCTAGTATAATGCTCCCAGTCTATGTCTGGGTATTTTCAGTCACCCAATATATTGTGGTTTGGAGGACTTGATATATTCATGTATTCCAACATAGGCCAGGTGCAGTTCCTGGTGTTGGGAAGGTAGTCTGTAGCAGGCTATAAACTGGGAGGCAGTTTTAGCCACTGTTACTTGACCATGGCTAGTCCATGCTTCTTCTTGTTGTGGTACCAACATGGGGGTGTGGTTATCCTTGACAATTATTGCTAGTCACCCTCCTTTTGTAGCTTGTTCCATGTTTTGAGGCTGTACAGCACAGTATGAGGTGTAACCTGGTAGTGTTAGGGTGCTGTTGTGAGCCTTGACCCAGTTTTCTGTTATAGCACAGATATCAACATTCTCCATACTGGGTGAGTTTAGACTGCATGCATCTTGCTGTTTAGACTTCTGGCATTGGGTAGCATTACATCTAGGTTCTTATCCCTTGTGATACCTATGGAGGTGGGTTTGTGTTTTGAGCCTTACCTATTCAGGGCATGCTGTGGGTAACAACAGCCTTTGTCAGTATCCATACGGCCTGCACTGATAGGTGCACGCCAGCCCTAGCTGGTGGAGCATCATGTCATGCTCAGCATGTCATCCCAGGCTGGCACACATTGGATCCCCTTTGACTAACTGCAATACTTCAGCCAATTATTGCAATTGATCATCTCATCGTCATATTGTGGCATCATGCTTGGTGAGGGTAGGATGTTAGTCAGGGTCCTCAAGTGTGCATATACTACATGGTGTTACATTGCTTAACACATGGCATTCATGCCTCAGGTGGTGCTGCAGGGCTGCCTCTGTCGGATGCACATACTACACTCCCTGTACATGTTTGAGAGCAGGTTATGTCATTTTAGGCATCCCTGTTATTATATGAGTGAGTCAGAGAGGGGTATCATTCCCAGGGTTCCTACTGAGCCAGTGTATGTGCTATGCATTGCTTCTTTGCCAAGGCCAGGGCATACTGGGCACGCCTCCTTCTGCCTACTGGGGCAGGCTCAGGTTGTTCCTCCTCCGAGTCACGCTCTGCCTGTGATGGCCTTGGCAATGGTGGGGGGCTGTTTGGCCCGGCCCTATGCTGGTCCTGCTGCAGCTGTTTTCGCAAGATCATATTATGTAGCATAACACATACCATGACAATTTGGGTACATGTAGTTGGTGAGTACTGCAAGGCTCCACCAGATGTGTCCAGACACTGGAACCATGACTTGAGCAGCCCAAACACACGCTCTATTACATTACGTGTTTGTGCGTGTGCCTCACTATGGCGTTCCTGTTCAGGTGTGTGTGCGTTTCTGATGGGTGTCATCAGCCACGGCTCCAGTGCATAACCTGCATCCCCCACTAGGTGTCCATGTGGGATGTCCCCATTGGCAAATGTCTGGTACAGCTGCGTCAAATGCCAGATATGGGAGTCATGGTAGCTCCCAGGGCAGCCAGCACACACATTCATTATTATGCCCTGGGCATCACACATGACCTGGCAGTTGATGGAGGGGAAGCCCTTGCAGTTAATGTAGGCCCTACCCCGCTCACCAGCTGGTGCTTTGATGCATATGTGCGTGCAGTCTATTGCACCCACTACCTCAGGGTATTCCGCTATTTGCTGGAAGAGATGCATATTGCTGGCCAATACCTCACGGGCATTGGGGAAATATACATCATCACCGACATGTGCTGACATGGCATCCAGGAACTGGTGCAGTACCCTGGAGGCTGATGCCTGTGATATCCCCATCATATCACCAGTTGGTCTCTGGAAGGTACCTGTTGCTAGTATTCTTAGGCCAACACATACCTTGGTTTCCACTGGGATGGGTTCCCCTCTGTTGGTTCTGTGTGTGAGGCGTGGCCTGCACAGCTCAACAATTTGCTGCAGGAGGTCTCTGTCCACTCTATAGCGCTTTACTATCTCCAGCTGATGTAACCCATGGTAGGTGACCCTGGGTCTGTACACTCTTCTCCGTCTCCTCACTGTGGGTTGTCTGGCACCATCTGCATTGTCACCACCCTCAGCAAGTCGCCTATGTCTCCTTATGACAGCTATGGCAGCCCCTAGCATTTCTGCTCTGAGTTCAGCCTTTTCAGTTTTCACTTCTAATAGCTTACTCCTGTCTTGCGGTGTCTCTTGAGAGAAACATCCTGCACTGCTGTTTGCAGAGTTTTAAGTGCTGGGCTGAGCTACTACTCTGCCTGTGTAATTGCCTGCTTCTAATTGTTTTCACCTGCTAGCTCCAGCAGTATTCCCTGCTAGCTTCCTACTAATTCTGTTGCTTCCTTTTTCCTTTCTGTTTCCTCAGGGGGGAGCAATGCACATACCAGCAGAAACACGCTCTCAGTGGCTTACACGCGTGCACACATGCTTACATGGTTCAGAATCTGCTTATTCGGGTTAAAATGCGTGCACACCAGCACAAACAGTCTTACAAGTCTGCCAACAGGCTCCCACATGCTCAGTCTGCCTTACACGCATGCACACTGCCCTACTCGTGTTTCATGGCGCGCACACGTGCGCATGCACGCCCAGCAAGAAACTTTGATGTAGGCAACAGTGTACACCTTCCATTTCTTGACTTTCCCGTGCTTATGTTGTGGCACTCCTCTTTCCATGATATGTGTCTGACATCTGTCATGTAACACTGACCTCCAATGAACTGCATTTCTTTCTACCATTCCCCCCTGTGATGTCACCTATCTCCTACTCTATTCCTCCCCCTTATGTATCGCTTACACTACTCAGAATGTGCTCATTTGCTATGTGACAGTGGAATTCAGTATCCTAACACTCATTTACATCAGATTGCCTACTAATGCTTAGTTACATGTCTTAGACTCAGCTTCCCCCCTTAGCAACCACTAAACGGTGGCCATGTTGTTTTTGGTCTGCTGGTCCCTGCATTGTAAATCCATGTATTGCATAAAACCCACATTTGTGCATTTATAACCTTCATTTTTATGTTTTATACAGCGCAACCCGTTTGCGCGGGGCTGCGCTCCACTGAAAAAAAAATTATTTATTTTTCATATTTGCATCTGGGTACCTTGCCAATGGCCACATATTTGGCCATTGGCATGTTGCCTGACACATATGCACTCTTTATTTGGAGCTGACATGGCTCCTTTGTGATTTTTGCAGAAAAGTACTCAGTTGTCAACTGAGTACATTTCTGCAGCTAAAACGGCTCTTACATGGGCTGCTTTGGGCTTCGTGGATTGCTAATCTACCTCATTTGCATGCCTTTCGGCTGCAAGTGAGGTGATTAACATATCCATGCCCACTCCGTGTAAGAGATGTTTTAGCTGGTCTCTTACACGGACTTTAGGGCTGTTCCTGAATCGCAAAGGCTGCATGGAGTCTTACAATACTCTTAGACTCCGTGCAAGCCTTTGTGAATCCTGCCCACTATATTTTATAATTTAATTGTAATGTTAATTTATTGTTGTTACTATGTATGTAACCAAGGCTGTGCCTGCAAATGGTCACATTTGATCAGTGCTTTGCCCTGGTAAACAAAATTGCATGAATAAATGAATGAATGACTAAATAAATAAATGGATACAGGAGTGTTAAGTGAAAAACATCTCTGATTGAGTTTTTTTTTTATTTGAATTGAATAGGAACTGTCATTAAAAATGGGAGAGTTAGTTGTGCATAGAAAAGCATTGCATGACATCTGTAGGAATCAATCAGTGGAGGTTAGGAAAGATTGGGAAGAGAGATTAGAATGGCTATTTATAAAGTAACATTGGCAAAAACTAAATGAAAACTCCAGCCAAGCTAGAACTTTGAATGAGTGACCTCCCAAACCTCCTGTAACAGAGGCACATGAGATATATGCAAATGACCCTTATAAACATCAGGTGTTTCAGCTATATGGCGATTCTGATTGCCCATGACTTTTACATTTGAAGTCATTTTAATGGACAATTTCATGACAATAAAGCCAAACCCCACTAGCTATGGATATGCATATTTCGGCCTTGTTATGACCTCGTCAGCATAGCACAAGCACATTGTTTGACTAAGCATAAGAAACACAGGGTTGTTATACCCAGCTGATGTCCATTATCATTAGAGTGATTGCAAAATATCCCAACTAACAAATTAAAAGAAAGAGTTAGAAGGTCACACTGAAAAAACAATCAGTAAAAAGTAAATGAAAACTCCAGCTAGTTTTTACTGATTAGTTTTTACTAGTTTTTACTGATTAGTTTTTACCTATTGGTTTTTCAGTGTGACCTTCTAACTCTTTGTTTTAATTTGTTAGTTGTTAGCCTGCGATGATATTTATTGCATGGTTTTATTTCTTCTTACAGGATGTGTGAAAACCCATATATACAAAGTAGTTAGTATGAATTCTTCATTTTCATGGAGTGATGTACATTTTGAGACATAACCCTCCCAAATGTAATTCTGATACTTGACCCTGAGCTATGCTCTCCATAATGACTACCCTTGAGGAAAGGAGAAAGGAACTATTGCCTAACCCCAGATGACTATCACCAGTGTCTTAGCAGACGCAAGATCAACTTTCCAGAGTGACTTTTTATGTACTAAAAGGTCTTACCTGAAATCAATTACATTTTATTTGTCATCTACTAAAACACATATTCTTGGTATTGAATTGTTTCTAGCAGGCAGTAAAGTTATAATTTTACTTATATAACTCATTTTTCAAAGCTGTCTTGTAATAAAAGTTCATAGGCTGGGCAATACTACTAATAACATTAGTCAGCATTATGTTGTCAATGTGCACAAATAAACCTCTGTATGAGCATAACACAGTGATTAATACTACTAAAAGAAATTCATGTGATATAACAGAACTAAATAGGATATATTACTGTGCAGCTAAATTAATGACAGATACATTCTTACCACAACAACACAGGGCAATAAGGGAAAATAAGAAAATAAATCAAATGTCATCATGGAAGTATCAAACAGAGAAAACTATAAAGCAATTAATAAAAGAAGTGTCACTGTTAGAAGAGTACAGAAGAGTGAACAGATCAATAAAAATACTTAGAAAAATAGACGTGATAAAAGCAATATGCAGTATCAGAACAGACCAGGCCCTATTGTACTCTATTGCAAATAATAAACTAAATATATCAATACAAGCAGAAAACTTTAAAAGATCTGCAGATAAACATAAAGAAAAAGTACAAAATAAGCAATTCACGGATGACCCAAAAAGGTTTTACAGAGAATTAGGAAACAAGGCAAAAAGAATAGAAACACCACCAAAAAAGGAAGAAATAGAAACATTTTGGGAAATATCTATGAAGACCCTGTGGAACATAACAAAGATGCTAAATGGACAGAAGAAGTAAAAGAAACAGTAAGAAGTTCAAATGAACAGGATATGAAATGGGATGAAGTAACAGCCAGAGAAATTGAAACAAAATTAAGAAAAGCTCCTAAATGGAAAATACCTAACTTCTGGCTAAAAGTGTTAACATCTTTTCACGAAGATCTTGCCCTGAGGAAGAACTACTTATATGTGCATCCCAAACAGACATCAACCTGGTTAATAACAAGAAAAATTATACTCCCCCTTAAGAGTGAACCTGCAAGCTATTCTAAAAACTTTAGACCAATAGCGTGCCTTTCCGAAAATGTGTAAACTATACACTGGAACTGATACCAACAGAGTATATAGTCATTTAGAAGAAAACTCAATCATGACAATGGAACACAAAGGTAACAACAGAAGTCATATGGTACAAAGGATCATTTGTTGTTAACTAAAGTCATAAAGGAGAATTGTAAAAAGGGGAGGAATCTAAGTATGGGATGGATTGATAACAAAAAAGCATCTGACAGCATCCTACATTCATAGTTAAAGGAGTGCTTGCAGATGCATATGATATACCTTACATTGATCAATTCCATTAATTTGACCATGAAACAGAAGCAAACGGGTAAAAATTCATAGGGGGTATTCCAGGGTTATTCATTATCACTGGTCTTTGGTCTTGCCCTTCACCCATTAAGCTGTCTGCTTAACAGATTAGAACATGGTTACAATTCTGCTCTCAGACAACAGCAACGTGTAAAGACTTCTAATCTTCTTTTTGTGGATTATTTAAAACTGTATAGTTCATCAGATGAGGAATTGAAAGCATAAATGCATGTGATCAAAACTTTCTCAGGTGATATAAGAATGTGATTTGGCCTTGATAAATGTGCAAAAGCAACATTTAAAGCAGGAAAGCTACAGCACCAAGAAAATATCAGTCATAGGTTCATAGGTGTTTACTAGGCTAATGCCCCTGAGGGCCTTTTTAAGCCTAGCCATGCATCCCAAATCTCTGACAAGTTCTGATACCCTTGATAAGTGTAAGCATGGGCCTGGGAGATGAACCATTTACAGGTTACCTGTGTCCATTAGAGACATAAGTGCCATACCAGGGATGAAGTTCCGGTTTCTCATCCAATTGTCCAAGTTGCACTTGAATTGGATTAGGGAGGAACTTTGCTTCACATGAATGGGGAGCCTGTTCAATAGAAGGGGGGTCTGTGGGATACATATCTATTTCTCCAGCAGATCCTATTTATATCACAGGCAAGGTTTACGTCTTCAGAATGTGTAATTCCGGTGCTGTTTGTTTTGTGGATACGCAAGAGGTCTATCAGAGTGGGGTCTGACAATGCCCTGTATGTCAGGCATAGATCTCCCCTCAAAAGCCTGCAGGAGACAGAATACAGGGATAGGGCATTGATGTGGTCTGCACAGGATATTTTATTTATTCCCTGTATTCTTTTAGTGAGGCACCTCTGTGGCCATTCCAATGGATGGAGATATTAACCCAAACCCTGGCCCTGCCACCCTAGATAGGGCAACTTCATTTGCAACTAACCCAGATGAATCACTATCTATTAATAAGTCCCCCAACTCCCTCCTGGTCTGCCATCTAAATATACATAGCATAAATAACAAAGTACATAATCTACATGCCTTCCTACAAGTCCATTCCCCTGCTATTCTATACCTAACTGAAACCTGGCTGAAACCATCAACCTCTGATAATGAAATTCTACTACCTGGGTATAATATACTTAGACTTGATTGCTCTACTAGGAAGGAGGGGTAGCTGTACTCTTCAAGTCTACACTAAATGTTACCACAGTCCCCATTCAACCACCCCAGGTTAATAAAGCAGAAATAATTGCTACCAAGTTCCAAATTGACAAAAACAAATGTATGAATATAGTCTGCATGTACATTCCCCCAGGGAATAATACCAATACCCTAGAAGACATCCGCCACTGGTTAGCTAATAACTATCCACAAGAAACCATTGTACTTGGAGATCTTAACATTGATTGGAACATTTGTTCCTCTCAGTCTCCTACCACCCATGTAAACTTGCATGGATTCACACAGATCATATCCATCCCAACCAGGATAGGAAAACTTAACCAAAAAGATAGTATACTGGATTGGATACTAATCAATAGCCACCCCCAAATGTATACATCGGGGGCCATCACTGATTACCTCAGTAATCACTTTCTCACCTTTATCTGCATAGACAAATCAAATAACTCCCATCAGCCCATGTACAGAACAATAAGAAATAGTAAAAGCTTCAAGCCTAGTAAGTTCCAGGATGAACTTAAGATATGCAATTGGTCTGCCCTAAAACACTTGCTCCTAGATGAAGCTGTTGCCTAATTTAACAATAAATTCCACACCATCCTTGATTCGCATGCTCCCGCTTGTTCTACTAGGGTAAAAAGAAATGCTGCCCCATGACTCTCTATAGAAACCAAATCAAAAATCATAGTCAGAAACAAGTCATGAGCAACATGGCGTGCTACAAAAGACCCTCTAAATGAAACCAAATTTAGACAACTAAGAAATGAGACAAAACGATCCATTCTATTAGATAAAAAAAACTACAACTTCCATCTCCAGCAAGGAAACCAAAATAACCTCCAAAAATTCTGGGCAGGGATAAATAAATGACTGCACCCAGGTCAAACCACCACTCCACCTCCCTCAGCCTCTACTGATAAACTGCCAGTGGATATTGCTAACACCTTTAATACTTTTTTTACTTAAACTATTCAAGCCCTAGCTAGCCAATTATCCCTTAACTCATCTAACCCACTGGATAACACTCCCAGTACCCAGCCAACCTTTAGCTTCCAACAAGTCGCTACATCTTTCCTTTGACCACTACTCAAAAAATTAAAACCTACTATCCTAGCTGCTGACCTTCTCCCTGCTGAATATTTGTGAAAAGCTGCTGATACCATAGCATACCCCATTTTCATTCTAATTAACAAGTCCATATCAGAAGCCTCAGTCCCTACTATCTGAAAAATATCTTGAGTCATACCCCTCCATAAAGGAAAAATGCGTCCATAAACAACTTCTGTACTTTCTAACCCAAAACAACCTTCTGGCTAACTCTCACCATGGCTTCAGGCCAAATCATAGTACTTCCACAGTTCTCCTCACCTTCTCAAATGCAATAAACTATAACAGGAACAACAACAAGCTATCCTCAGCCATTTTCTTGGACCTGTCCTAAGCTTATGATGTGGTTAACCACCATATTCTCATTAACACCCTGGCAACAATGTCTCTAGGCAATTACTCTCTCCAATGGTTCGAATACTACCTGCACAATAGACAACAATCCATCTTATGGCCGAACAACCTCTCAAACCTCCTACCCAACACCCTAGGTTTATTTTGGGACCACTTCTGTTTTCCATTTTTATTAATGATCTCTACACTGTCATCCCTGAAGCCAACTGTATTCAATACGCAGACGACTCAGTGTTGATCTGCACTGCCACCTCACAAACAGAGCTGCTAACAATAACTCAGAGTCCATTTAACATAGTAGAGAACTGGCTTGTCTTTGCTATCTGATTCTAAATCCTAACAAAACAAAGCTCCTGCTTTTCTCCCCCACCCAAAGTTCCACGGTGCTAACTCTCTCCATTAAGTCTAATAATGGTACCATAATCTCACCAGTTGCCCATACAAAACTCCTAGTAGGTTTTGTAGACAACAATCTTAAGTTTGATGCGCATGCTAACAAAACTATCAAAACCATTAATAGAAAGCTGGGCTCACTATATTGGATAAAGCCATTCATTACCCCACCTGCTAGGACTCCCATTGCCCGCTCCCATTTACTCTCTACCCTCTACTATGCTTCCCCTTTACTTGCCAACCTAAATAAAACTGATCTTAAGAAACTCTCAAGCTGCTATAATAACATTGCTAGATTTGCCACTGGTCTCCTCTATAGAAAGCATCACTGTAAAAATCTAAAGTATCTCAGATGGCTAGAGCTACCCAGGCAGATTCAGTCTAATCAACTTATTGTGGCTCACAAAGCACTCAACTAAACAGAAAATACACCTGCACTGAAAAACATCATCTATCCCCACTCCAGCTCCAGATCACTCCACTCATCTAATAGACTGGTAGTGCAAACCATCAAATCCAACAACTCAGCAGGTGACTCCCTGTTCGCCAACTCTGTTGGCAAAATTTGGAACTCAATTCCTGCTAACATTACCCTAGATACCACCCTATCTCATTTCAAAAAAGCTCTCAAGGAGTATTTCACGTCTCTCTGGATATGTCCCTGCTCCAAGCCTGCCTAAATCTTTATTCATACTAGTATACTCAGACTGTATTTGTAAATGGAACCCAAATATCTTTTTATTTGTTAAGCCAGATTAGAAGTTTGTTAGACTGTATAAATTTAATTGTGACTGTAAAGTGTGTTTTATTTGTACAATATTATTATGACTCTTGTTTTATCTGTACATTGTGATGAATGCATATGTTACAACCATTGGAGTTTTTTCTCCCCAGGCCTCAGCTGAAAATGGACATATATCCATTCGGACTATCCCAGTCAACAAATGTAAAATAAAAATAAAAAAATAAAAAATTGTTGGATATGCCTGGTTAGGTACATACCAAAGGGGGAATTGTACTCAATGATAGGTCTGATGAATGCCAAATACAGTGGAGCAATGACTTCTTTGGACTTAGATGCCATACTTTGTTTATAAGTTGCAGAGCATAAAATGATTTCCTCACCAATATAGACATGTAATGGTCAAAGGCTAGATTACTATTTATGTGAGTACTTAAGTCCCTGACTACTGGGTCAGCTCTAAGGGAAGTATTATCAATATGATAGTTACCAGGGATTGGATGACTTCCCAAAGGATACTATTATGTATTTCTTGGCATTTAGTTTTAATCCATGGCTCTGACACCAGTTGTTTGTCTGTGTCAGCCCTTCCTGGAGAATATTTGTGTCAGTGTGAGATTCAATGACAACTCCTAATTTGCAGTCATCGGCAAATTTAATCAGCCAGACCTTGACGTCTGAGAAGTAAATGCCAAAGAGGAGCAGTCCAAGTCTGTGATAAGAATGTGATACAACAGAATTGAGCAGGAGGGTGTGTGTAAATATTTAAGACTTGATGAAGGATTGACAATAAGACATAAACAAATATTTACAAAACTCAGTAAGGAATATTTTAGAAGACTAAAATTAATACTGAAAACAGTCCCGATATCTAGGAACAAAATCCAAACTATAAACCAATTTGTTCTTCCTGTTCTAACTTGTAGTTTTGGGTTGACTGACTGGCCCAAAAAGGCCAGTTGGACAGGAAAACATTAAACGTGTTTTGCACTTATAAAATGATATATAGAAATCAATGTATGCCAAGATTATATATTTCTTGTTCTGATGGAGATACAGGCCTTCTCAATATTGATTACATGTATTTATTATTGCTATTTAGAGTGCATAGTCTGACAAAACTGTGATGCTTTTTTTTTTACTGCTCATTGTATATGTAGAGCTTAGTGATTAGTCCAGTGTGTATATGCTTGCTTACATATCTAAACTTACCTAGGAAGCTAGACTGGCTTCATAGACAATTCCTTTTGATATCTGCTTCACTGTAGTTGCATTTTAGTATTAATAAGCAGAAACATACAGTTGCTGTTTGTTTGGTACACAAACAGCAGAAACACAGCATTTGTTACAAACTCTAGCCAATATCTAGTTCTAATTGTTATTGGTGAGCAGAAACATACCTGCTATGCTATCAGTATGGAGAAACATACAGTTTGTTTATTTGGTATCTGGTATTTGGAAAGCTGAAACAGTATTTGTTACCTAACTACAGTTTCCATTGTATTCGTTAGCAGAAACATATAGCAAGGAGAAACATACAGTTTATTTGGTATCTGAAAATAAGAAACAGTGTTGGTTGCAAACTCTAATCTGCATCTCAACTAACTACAGTTCTAACTGGTTTTATAAGCAGAAGCATACTTGGTATTAGTAAGCAGAAACATACAGTTGTTTATTTGGTATTTGAAAAGCAGAAACACAACATTTCTTACACATTTTAGCCAGTATCTTACCTAACTATGGTGCTACTTTAACCTGTTAGACTTAATACATTGTTAAATTTGTCTGTAATAATCTGCCTAGGCACTGTTTCCTATTCTTTGTGATTCTTTATTCTTCCCCAGACATTTATCCATGTACCTACTTATTGTACCATTTCTTGTATCACCTCTCTGTCTTCTGATAATCCTTCCACTACTCTCTGACTAATATCTTCTACTCTCCTAATTGTCTCCATTTCTCCTAGAACTGTACTACTCACTTTCTGCTCACACTCTCTTCTTTTCTCTTTTTGCAGTTTGCTTTGGCCATCCACAAGCCTCGGGATTGCGCCACCCCCCACCACCACCTTTGGTTCTGAAGTAATTTTCATCTAAAAGCTCAAATCAGCCCTTGGAAATCCAAGCTTGTAAACACAAGCCTTCCAGTAGAATTAATTATTAGGTGAATGTCATTGAATTTGTTTTTAACAATTTTCTCTTACTTTGTGACCATCTTTGTGAGGTGAGCACAGCTGCATTGAGCTCCATTCAGCTTCTAACTTGGAGAGCTTTAATGAAGTTGGTCACTCGGTAGGAACATATTCTACTAATCCACTCTTCTTACCATAGCTGGGTAGAACCTTTTGTTAAAGCATATTCCCCATTCTATATTTCCAACTTCCCACTCCCTCCTAGGGAAGCTAACCACAGATTAATTATTATTGAATCTTACCTTTCACTCTGGCTAGGCTTATAACACTCTGGCTAGGCTTATAAATGCCCTAGGGCAGATAGCCTAGTATGAACCTATGAACCTATAGCAAAATTAATTTAAAATGGGTGGCGAAAGCCAAACACACTCTGGCTAGGCTTATAAATGCCCTAGGGCAGATAGCCTAGTATGAACCTATGAACCTATGAACCTAATCTTTAGGCTAAGCTACCTTCTTCCTCAGTCATTCTCTTGCTGTTAGTGATAGGTTTCTGCAGCTTTAGGTTCTCTTCCTCTAGCCCACCCCTTCCTACCCCCAAATTACACCCACCCCCCCCAGTGCTCCTACACTTATAGCCCATATATCTCCACCCCCTCCACAACAGCCTATTACCATCCCTCAGTCATCACATCCACTCCCACTTCCACACCACACCCTCCACCTCACAGCAACCTCCTCTGTACACCCCACCCACACCATGCAAGGCATACTCGGACTACTACTACTAACTCTCACCACTCTAGCTTACACCACATCCATACACTCTAACATACCAACAAACACTACCTACCACATAACACACCCACACACACACACACACACACACACACACACACACACACACACACACACACAACCTCACACAAATATAGTAATAAGCTCCACACTATTTAACAACAACTCATTACTCTACATACATAAAACAGCAACCACACTACCTCACAAAAGGCTAACAGTACTGCCTATGTCATAAAACTCACACTCTTCCTCAGAAAATGGCTACTAATCTCAGGGGACATACACCCCAACCCAGGTCCAAACAACCCAATCTTATCCCAGAAACACAAGTCAGACCTACTTATTATCAATATAGGCACACGTAGCATATCCAACAAACTACAAGACTTTCCCGCATTCAGATCCCGCTATTCCCCAGACATACTAACCGTTACAGAGACCTGGCTAAAACCTCCCACACAAAACGAAGAAATTCTTACCCCAGGCTATAATATCCTAAGGCAAGATAGAGGTACCAAAAAGGGAGGTGGAGTTGCAATCTTATTTAAAAATACACTTAACCTCCAACCACTAAAAACCCCACTCCCCAAATTCCAGAATGCAGAGACATTAGGCTCCATTATGTCCCTTAAAAACAAAAAGAGAATCAGCATCCTCTGTAGTTATATTCCTCCAGGAAATAACTCACCTGTAATAGAAGAGATACCACAATGGGCCGCAATCAACCTACCCCAAGAAACCATCCTGCTAGGTGAACTAAACTTAGACTGGCTAGCCTGCAACTCCAACAACCCCTCAAACCATATTAACTTATTTAGATTCTCACAACTAAACCAAGAACCCACCAGAGTAGACAGATAATCCAATAGAACCTCCTTTCTAGATTGTACACTAGTTAATATCCCCACAGAAAATTATCATGTGAGCTGCTTACCTGATACATTGAGTGACCACTGCCCCACATTCCTCCTTCGTAAACAGGCAAAAATACCCAAACCTATGCTAAGGAGACTAGGGCAATCACAAAGTCAATCCACAAACTCTTAACAGTATGCTCCAGCAACAGGACTGGAATCCACTAAAAACTCTACCTTTAGACCTGGCAGCTGATTTTTTTTAATACTACTTTTATGACTGTACTAAATATACTAGCTCCCATCAGGAAACTCAGGACTAAAGTTAACTATGCCCCATGGCTAAATAGGAAAATAAAAGCCTTAATAAAAGCCAGAGACAATGCCTGGAAAAACTGGAAAAAGAATAACACTATCCAAGACAGACAGAAATATCAAGAACTACGAAATAAGGCCAAAACCCATACAAAAGTAGATTAAAATAACTACTTCTTAGACATCCAAAACAAGCACTCTAGAAATCCCCAATAGTTCTTGCAGGCCATCAATACCCTTCTAAAATTGGGCAAAACAACCACCCTATCTCCCAACAACAATTCTGATAATGATAGCATAGCTTCAGAATTCAACCATCACTTCACAGAATCTATCATCACACTGTCTATCCAATTATCCAACAAGAACACTAAAACCGCCCCACCTGTAGAACAAACTAACATACACACTCTCACCTGTACCGACCTCTTCAGTTAAAAAGCTACTCTCTAAACTAAAACCCACCACACTTGCAGCAGATGGTTTGCCAACAAATTTTCTAAAATTAGGTGCAGAATCACTAGCCTATCCTGTCTCAATTTTTATAAACCATTCTATGCAAGAATCCTTTCCCCTTCACAAAGGCAGAAACTCCTATGAACTATCAAACTACTGGCCAATTGCTATCGTGTGTCCCCTTTCCAAGCTTCTGGAGAAATGTATTCACACTCAGGTAATGCACTTCTTATCCTCACATAGCCTCCTCTCCCCCACACAGCAAGGTTTCCGCTCAAGCCATAGCACAACCACTGCTCTACTCTCCTTTACCAGTCAGAAGAACCATCTAAGAAACAACAACAAATTTGTCTCAGCCATATTCCTAGATCTATCAAAAGTGTTTGATATGGTCTCCCATAACCTACTCTTAGACACTCTGTCAAACTTATCCTTCGACCCTTCTACTACTTCATGGTTTAGAAGCTATCTCTCTGACAGAAAACCATCAGTTAAATGGCAAAGTGCACTATCACCTCTACCAGCTACTCTAGGCATCCCACAAGGATCAATACTGGGTCCTCTACTATTCACCATTTTCACTAACAAACTACATACTTCCACCCTGCACACATCACTTACACAGTACGCAGATGACTCCAACCTAATCTGCTTAGCCCCATCCATAACCACTCTTCAAAAGCTTACCCAAGAATTCTTTTGCTCCATGGAACAATGGATTACCGATATCCAACTCCTTCTAAACCCAAAGAAGACCAAATTACTCCTTTTACCCCCAATAAATTCAAATCCACACCTCCTACCTTCACTATCGCCTCCAAAAATGGGGCCACAATCTCCCCTTCCCCTCAAACTAAGCTGTTCAGGGTTGAAATACATAACAATCAAAACTTTAATGTCCATATCTCAGAAACCATCACAAAGGTACATAAGAAACTAGGAACCCTATACAAATACAAGCAGTTCCTATCAGACCAAGCTAGAATCTCCTTAGCCCAAACCTACCGCTTGTCTACCCTAATGTATGCATCACCAATCCTAATTCATATCAGGAAAACAGACCTAAACAAACTAGAGTCATGTTACAATAAAATTGCAAAATTCGCTAATAACTTCACTTTTAGAAGTCATCACTGTCTTGCCCTGAAGCAACTACAGTGGTTAGAACTCCATCAGCTAATTAGCTATCACCAATTAGTCCTCACCTTCAACATAATAAGGAACCCTCAGAAAACCCCAGCCCTAAGCCAACTTCTAAACCAATATTCTGCAAATCGCCCTCTGCGCTCATCCAACAAAATCCTGCTCTGCATAACCAAAGGCAATAACACTGCAGGGAAAAGTTTGTTCTCCCAAACCATTACTAGGGAATGGAATAACCTCCCCCAAAGTATCTCCTCTCCACCATCCATCTCACTTTTCAAGATATCACTAAAGTCACAACTCTTGCAATCATGGCTCTGTCCCTGTATCACATATGCCCTGGGATTCATGAAGCTTGTGCCAGGCGAGCGATTCAGGTACGATCCAATTCCACGTGCACTACCGGCATATGCCAGAACTGTGCAGCCCCTGGCTTAGGTATGCTAATCACCCCATGTGCAGTGTCGCACCATGCAAATGAAGGCATATAGCAATTCATGAAGTGGTGCAGGTGTAGCGTAAGCCCACGGAAATGTAAACCAAAAAACACAGTTTACATTTTCCCAAACAGAACATCGGAGCTATGGAAGAGGGCCAGACCCAGGTATCACAATGTTAACATATGCCAATGGCGAAATACACAGCCAATGGCATAAGAAAAGATGCACAACACGTAAATAACAACATTTAATGTCATGTCCACAGTAACGCACAGCACAACTGCAGGGCATGTGTGCAGAAGCTGTAACATAAAGAAATAATATAAAAATGTCATAAAATCGTAACATAATAGAAATCAGGTTTACAGCATAATACACAATAGTAGGCATGGAACACCACAACCAAGGTGCAAGGGTTGCTAAGGGCCTGCGATAGTGTTCGGCACGGTAACTATGAATTAGTAGTCAATGCCATGCAAATGAGGCAGATAATACTGAATCGCAAATGTCCCGCCGGATGAAGGTTGTACCATACGGCGCAGCGGTATAACACCGAGGAGTGGTTCAGAGGAGATACATGACATCAGCAGAGGGGAGTGCCACCGTAGCAGTAAGCACATTGGAGCAATGCAAATCTGGCCTGTCCGTTGCTAAGCAAAGCTGCAGGACAGGGGTGGGGAGGAAGGTATAGAATCGTTTATCTGAGAGCACACATGGTGCCCAAAAGTGCATGTGTACGGGGATGAAAACATGCCCGAAACCCAGTAATTGGACGCACGTGCCGCAAACAATAGCACAAACATGAAGGTCATGGGAAGAAAAGAAGGAAATGCGGAAGTAGGGTAATTGGAGTATTAATGAGCAATCAACACCAATCAACCCACGATGGCCAATCGATGGCAGCTGACAAGTCTGCTTGCAGAAACCTGCAAAACAGGATAGGGGAGGCATTATAATGCAAAGAAAGGAGGGGAGGTATTGGATTGCAAAGATAGGAGACCTGACACAACAGAGCAAAGCAAACTGACAGCAGACCGGCAGTAGCACACATAACGCAAGATACGCCAGGTCCAGGAAAGTACAAATGAAAGTAGGCTGCAGGATGCACGCCAGAAAATGGTAGGTGCAACGTGCAGAAATGTAAAGGGAAGGTCAAGAGGTAATCCACAGCAGACAAATGTAATTCAACACCAAAGGCACCACAATAGTAGTTCCGGCAGTAAAACACATAAGATACCCTGTAGCTATGATCATACATACACACCCTATGACATCATCGGTGTTCACAGCACAATAGTATAAAGTGTGAAAGCACCCAACACACACCTGTGTATTCCCAAACACTGCACCATAGGTGTAAACACACGGGGAACTTTTAAAATGTACATGTTGGGAGCTGCCATAGCTGTGATTCATCAGCATGTGTTAGAGACTGACGGTGTTGTGGAGGATGATGCCGACAGCCACCGCAGGCCTCGGAGGAGAAGGAGAGTATTCAGACCAAGGGTAACCTACCAGGGGCTACATGACCTGGAGATAGTAGAGCGTTACAGGGTGGACAGGGACATGTTACAGCAAATAGTGGAGCTCTACCGGCCACGCCTGAGAACCAGAAACAACAGAGGGGAACCCATCCCAGTGGACATGAAGGTATGTGTAAGCCTGTGAATACTGGCCACAGGTAACTTTCAAAGGTGAACTGGAGATATAATGGGTATCTCACAGGCATCAGCATCCAGGGTACTATACCAGTTCCTGGATGCCATGTTACCACATGCCAATGAGCAGATATACTTCCCCCGAACTCAGGAGGAGTTGGCCAGCAATATGCGCCACTTCCACCATGTGGCACACTACCCGGAGGTACTGGGTGCGATAGACTGCACGCACATACAAATCAAGTCACCACCTGGTGAGCATGGTAGGTGCTACATAAACCGCAAGGGATTCCACTGCATCAACTGCCAGGTCGTGTGCAATGCCCAGGGCATTATCATGGATGTGTGTGCTGGCAGCCCTGGAAGCTACCATGACTCCCATATCTGGCATGCCTCACAACTGTATCAGGTATTTGTCAGGGGGGGACATCCCACATGGCCATCTTGTGGGGGATGCTGGCTATGCACTGGAGCTGTGGATGATGACTCCCATCAGAAATACAAACATACCCATGCAAGAACGCCATAATGAGGCACATGCACAAACCAGAATCATCATAGAGCGTGTGTTCGGGAAGCTGAAATCATGGTTCTGGTGCTTGGATACATCTGGTGAAGCCTTGCAGTACTCTCCAGGCACGTGTGCCCACATCATCATAGTATGTGCCATACTACATAATATGATCCTGCGGAAGCAGCTGCAGCAGGGACAAAATGGTGAAGGCCCTCATAGCCCACCACAATTGCCAAGGCCATTACAGGCACAGAGGGATTCAGACCATGAACACACTGTGCCAGCCCCAGTAGGCAGATGGAGGTGTGCCCAATATGCCTACGCCTTGGCAAAGAGGGAGCGTATAGCACATACTCTGACAGTGTAGGCCCCTACGGACTGACACCTCTCCACCTGCACACACAGTAAAATGGATGGCACACAAACATGACCACCTGTAAATTGTAATGTATAGGTGGCCCAATGTGTGACTCTTACATAGGCAGCCGTTAAACATTGTAAACACAACAGCTAGTGGAACACGGAATGCCAACACCTGAACAGTACATGAGCCTTACAGCATATGGTGGCGCTGTGTGCCTGTCACGTTCCCCGCCAGATATATATATATATATATATATATATATATATCTAGATATATATATATATATATATAGATATATATATATATATATATATATACATATATATATATATATATATATATATATATATATATATATATATATATATATATATATATATATATATATATATATATATATATATATATATATATATATATATATATATATATATATATATATATATATATATATATATATATACACATATGCATATATATAATACAGATAGAAAGGGCAATAGAGTGATATATGGTGATATAGATGGATTCAGCGATATCTGCAAATATAATAGATAGTTCAACGACATTCATAACACCTTGGAGGTACAAATAAATAGGATACCGCCAACCATGGAATGTGTAACATACCGACATGCGTAACCACGAGGCTAAAAGACTGATAGAACACAGTACCGGAACAGTACAGCCGCGAGTAATGGTATGATGATATGAAGGGACATTTAGTCACTGCTGCCGGTGTTGCGGTCCACGTAGGTACTGTGTTCAACTGTGTTTGTGAGTGCCATAGTCTGTGTAAGTGTGCGTTGAGGGTGCCGTGTGTATCTCTGTGTGACTGTAATGTGTGTGTGTGTCTGCAACATGTGTTTGTTAGTGCCAAGTCAGAGGCAGATCAGTACGGTAGGTGTGGATATAGCTAGCCATAGGCATACGGTTACTACCTGTCCCACAGTAGGAGGGACAGCCCCACCCTGGGCATGTATGTCCTGACATAAAACAGTACAAAGGGCAAATGTCCGAGATGGTAGGACATAAATATGTCCCATATATAATGTAATAGTCATATTGAATAGTTATGCCTGTATGTAAGAAACGTAAATGTTACATGCAATATTATAAGTAGCCAAAGTCACACAACAATAGGTATGTATTGAGGATAAAAGTATGTGCTAACCTGTGTACTGACCATGGCTACGTGTTGGCCTGTAAACACCGCTGTGTGTCCCGCAAGTGTCCAACAATGACCATATGAAAAGGTGGCAAACCATGGCAAACAGGCTCTTTTACCAACACAACCACAATGACTGCAAATATCTGGGACAGAAATACAAGGGATAGCTGTCACTTACACATATCCCTTGATATATCGCTACAATTATGGAGGTATACAAGTAGCAAGCTCACCTGCAGATGATATAGAAACCAATTAACAATGGCCCAATGTACAATCCCGTAACATAAGTCTACTAACTGTTAGCTCTCTAATTAGGGATGGAGCCCACACACATATATACGGATTATGTAGAAATGCAAGGCCCACAAACCTGTATATGCTACGTACACCCACCGACATCCACCACACTAGAAACTAAAGCAATACAGACTGTAATAGCAGCACAAACACCCAGTCAGTCAATTACAACAGCAGAACCCTCAACATACCGTGTGAGAGACACAGTTAAAGGCGTCATGCAAAACTGCAGGCGTTGTATAACGGAACAAACAGCCATGTTACAGGTTTTTTGTGCAATACTCCGTTATCAGACGTTGGGATGACAGGTACACCCACATGTTGAACCAAATACTCTACCTGTCACACACAATCCACGCAACATGAATCCAAAGTATACTTGTCTCCATGCATAGCAGTTGCAATTACACATAACAAAACACAATACAGACCGTCTCCACGAAGGTAGGGCAGATAGGCAACGCCCAAGTGGTGAATTCAATTATACCCCACTGTTGCCATGTAATTGGCAAATGGAGTAGCTGCACAGCTGATATGCAAGTAATTAGTCACTCAGGAACACCAATTGGCGGGATGAATCCACATGTTACAGGTATCGACGTATATAAGGATGACTTGGCAGACATTCAAACCGTATGCTCATACCGAATACCAGTTGAAACACTGTGAGAGAGATAGAAACGAAATGCCGTAACGATAACAAGGTATCTAGAACACCCGATATGTAAGGTTATGTATAGCATGATCTGTATTAATTAGTTTTACTGTATGTATAGCCTGGTTTGCATTAATTAAACGTGTCCGCAATGCATAAAGTGGGGAAAGGTATTTATGCAGTGATGTCCTGCTGAGCATACTAACGCTTGTAGAAACTGTGCGTCCAGCAGTGGGACACAAGGTACACAGCACAGAAACCACAAAGGATGCTACATGAGGGCGTTAAACAGAACATGTGTATGGGCATATAACGATAATGACATATCTAAGGTGGTCCTGCTGTGCAAGTATGCTTTGCATTATGGGATACTATGTGAAATATGTGTAATGTATAGTATTGTAGGTAGATATGGCAGATATTCTACACAGCATAACAGGCATATCATGCATATCATGCATACCACAGGTATTGTCTATTGGCATGTACAATAACAGGATACATATGGCTTGTAGGCATGGGACATTGTAATAGCATGATAGCTAATCTTAATGGAAGGGCTACCAAGTAACCATGCACAAAGGACATGTAATAGCTTCACAGGTGCATAGTGGGGTACTATGCAGTCTGGCAAGTCCATGTTTAAGCACAACTACAGTGTTCACACTAGTGGCACCTCTCTAGGGTAGTGTCCTGTGAACAGCAGAGCCATGTGTTACCTACACCTCTGCACAGTACAGCCACTGCAGTGATCCCAGGCCTACATGTGTCTCCCAACTACCAAGGGAGGTATCACATGAACAGTGCTACTGAGTGTCCCTGCGTGATGTACATAGCACTTATGTTCCAAAGCATGTTGAGTGTCCTGTTTGGGAATGTAACCCTCAAGCACATCCCACTCTTTGTGGCGTGTGTGCACATATCCATGAGCATGTTGCTCACAGTGGCTTTTGCTTATGTCGCGTATGAGGAGTATATCCATTAATAATGTTGTGGACATGGGCCCTGTCTGATCAGCAGAGGTCACCCCTGAGTATGTAGTATGCAAATGTGTACAGATGTGGTGTCCGTAGTGCAGCCGCATATTTAAACTGTCGGAGCTCAGTAAACGTCATGGCGTGTTAATGTTGTGGTATGTAAAGCTGTAGCTGTTGTGTAAGGTACACCCTAAATGGGGTGGTGTACCCTTGAATGTGTGTAGATGTCTTGAGTTCAGAGGTACAATGGGTGCCTATGTACCAGCTACACACCAAGTACAGATAGGTGTGGCCACGTAGAAGGATATCCACGCCACAGTGGCAATACGGTAACCACAGGAGTGGGTGCGACATATGTGTGTACTGCAAACATATACAATGTGATATGTATGTAGGGGACTACCACCCATGTGATAGTCAGTGGGTGAATGCAAAGGTGATGTGCATGCACCTTGTGTCATACAGCTTGATGCCATGATAGTCATATCATGTATCTGTCACAGCGACACCCATATGGATGGAGTCAGTATCAGCTGGTGGAGCAATCATGGCGCTTTGTATGCAGGGGTTTGAAAGTTAGGCAGGGGAAGTCCCCTGTGCTAGCCTGTTCCACAGGGAAGCATATACTGAACATGAGGGGCCCTATGACTGAGGACTGTGGTATGCCAAATGTACCTGACATGTAGTAGGTACTATGGTATGCTGGCCTCACTGTGTGTGTCCTGTCCATGAGCCACATTGCATAACATCCTGAGACACAGGGTACGATGTTCAGGTGGATGTGTATGTTGTCAATACCAGAACGGGGAATGGTGCTGAAAGGCAATGAGAGGACAATGTAGGATGTGTGGACACCCGTGCCATCAGCAACTGCCCTGGTAACTGTATGAAAGGAGTCCACCATGTGTAGGGGCCATGCTCTGGCCCTAACAAGCCCAACCCGGGTGGCAGCAAAGAACGGGAGCCCAACAATGTCTCTGTGAATGATGTCCTTGATGATGTGCCCCATAGCCATGCAGAACAGTCCAGTCAGGTGTGTAGGACTATAGTCCCACTCGTGCATTGTGGTGCCACCTCTGTGTAGTGTGATAAATGCTGCTGTGTGCCATTCAGGGGCTACAATGTCTGAAACAAGGCTATTACTGAATATGGTGGCCTAGTGGGGAGACATGTCATTCAGAGGTTGGTGGACATCACAGCCTGGGACTTTGGAAGGTGACATGGGGCCAGTGTCCCATGACATATAGCGTGTAGGTCAGTACTGTGTAGGTGTGACCACAGGGACACCACAATGCTCATGTATGGATTGTGGCCCTCTAGTGAGTGAGAGGGTGTAATGTTAGCATTGAATCCATCCTCCAGCGTGTTGCCAACATCACCTGGGTCTGTAATGTTCCTGAGTGACTGTTGTATGTGACAGCAGATGTGGGTGTTGCCATCGACCACTGACATACCACCATAATGCCTGGTGGTACACCCCGGAATGTGTGGCAGTCATGTTTACATAGCTAGTCTTGGAGTATGTAATGACGGACCCAGTGGCCCCACCACGGCTGACCAGTGAGCCACCCCACACATGGGAATGTACACCACTGTGCAACAGCCTACACCTGTTGTACATCATATGTCCATGGAACATGCCCACCAGAGTGGCGTCTGTTATCTGGTGTGTACCATAATGGCTCTGTGTGGAATAGCATGATCCATGCAGTTGTGTACATGCTAATGAAGTGCACTGGGGTATGTGTCAGCATTTGTATGTGCATTGTCCATCTGCACGGGTGTCATGACGTTAACAACCGCTGCCAGCAGACGTCTGTAGTAGGTGTTGTAGTACTCATGTACTGTGTATGCTGTGATGGGTGTGGTGCCGGGATGTGGCTAACAAGGTTGATTAGCATATGTTCGGAATCCACCAATGAGGAGATAACCCCAGGTGTGTAACACCAGTCACATGGTGGTAGTGTTCATGCCAAGGTTAATGTAGGTCTTGGAGGTGGTGTGTATAGGTTGATCCAGCAGAGCGGAGGTTATGACTCATGGATGTGTCGGTACATGAGTGGCTATCACAGTTAAGTGTGGGATAGTGTCAGTCACACATCAGTAGTAGCTGTCTGAGGCCCACTGTCCAATATACCAACAAAGAAGGTATGTTAACCGTGGGGTATGATGTTGACTCTGTAGCTTGTTACAATGTGTATAGCGGTCCCGGACACAGTTAGTTGCACATGGAGCACCTCTGATGCATTGTGCTAAGTAACATGCCAGGATGTGTGCAAAACATAGTGGGATATGGGAACCCCTCAGCTGTGGGTGTGCCGGTCCAGGTATGTGCCTGAAAGGTATGGTCTGTCTATAACCTGTCATTGCAGGTGTGTTCTGCAGAGCCTAGAGGCAGGTCCCAGTCACTGCAGAGATGTTTGAGTGGTGCATTATAAGGTGTGCCTTGCCTGCGTCACAGAAGAAGATGCAAGCATTGTGTCACATGACCCCATGTCGTGCCTGCCAGTTCCCGTCCTGCCGGTGACAGTTATTGGAAACTGTGTAAGACAGGCAGTATAGAAGCAGCAAGAGCCGTACACGTGAGCTGTACTCCCAGGGCTGACAGGTGCAAGTCATCTGTTCCACAGCATTGTGTTTGACCAGGTCAGTCAAAGCGGACAGATACCAGATGCCTGTGGAATGACAATAGGAGCATAGGCAACTGTTGAAGTGACACAGTCGGTCGTTGTACAGTGGTATCGTGTCCGGACGAATGCAAAATGCTCCCCAGGGCTTGGCCCAAACCCTCAGGGCTATAAGACTGGTGAGCTATTGCATGTCCCTGCACACGTAGTCTGTGAAGTGGCATCACAGGGCAGTCACACTAACATGGAGAATGACAGTCACATCGTACCTGGTGAGGTGTGGCATGGGTGCATAGGTTATGTTACAGAAGCAGTTACCCGACAGCAAGATGTAAGCAACTATTGCCTTGTGTAGCCTACTGTGTGGAACTGCAGTGTGACTCCCTACAAAGTCATCTATGACTGGTGTGTTGTGAATGTTATAACTCCCTATTGGCTGTATGTGATGGGCATTCATGAGTCTGTGGGCTATAAGCTGGTGATGTTGTCTTCCATGATGGGGGCTACCTCTGGTGCCTACACTGAATATGGAGACGTACTGCACAAGTTGTCCTCATAGGTGTGGCCAGTGGTGTAGATCATGTGAGACTATGTGATGGGTGGGGTGTGTTGCGAATATTACACATCCCCAAATGACTGTCAGGTGCAGTCAGGGTTGGTGACAGCATTACCCCCAGCCATAGCTGTCACCCTCCTGTCCCCAAAATGAGGAACATTAGCCCTCATACTGTGTGACAAATGGGCAAACCGTGGAACACTTACAACTGGCTTACTAACAGCTTCAACTAGGAAGGGCATATGATGGCTAAAATAGGCTGGTTTTATGTATAAAAAAGATATTCTAATGAATTAATATGATTCCCATCTATTTAGCCATGGCTAGCAGGTAAACAATTTCCAACAATGAATGTGTGACAGACCCTTTCAATGTGGAACCTTGAGGAACATGCACCTTTAGAACCCCAAATGAGTGCGTTCCTCGTAATGAGGTACACTTGAGAGCTATGCCCCAGCACGGCTGCAGAAGTGCATCCCCACAGGCTGTAGTGTCGTATGTTGGGAGGTGAGCATTGAATGTGTACATGAGACAATTGCTCTATTGCCACATGTACGACATATCCCTCATATAGACAGGCAGTAGCACTGGTACGTGACAGTTGGACATGCCTGTATATACAACCATGTCCCACAGGATATGCGTTACATGTGTACAACAGCTGTTGTACCATAAGCAAGCTGGGAAGTGTAGGACAGCCAGTGTACCTGTGGGAAATGGTGTGGAATGGGTGCTATAGTAATCAGTAGCTCATGACATGCTCACAAGTTCTGAACAAGTGCCTAGCATGACCATACAATACAGATAGGGTGTTGGATAATATCAACCCACAACTGGTGATGGCAGTCATTTTGGGTGGCACTGCACTATAACCCTGCTGAGTATGGTGTGCATGTCCATGAACCATTATCACTGTAGATGTTAGCAGTACAGATGTACAAGACAGCATGGATATTTGATTACAAATACCTTAGTATGTCACAGGAGTGTTCCACCAGTGGCCTGTTGACAGACTCACAACTACAAAAGGTGCTAGAGTGACATGTGCATATCACACCAGTGCCAGCTACAGTAGAACAGGGTTAATGTGTTGTACCCCACCCTCATTGTAGCCCATACCACACAGACAAATGTTAGGCATCTGTGTATGTAAGGCTGTGAATGGCCGGCCATGACCTATCAGTATAGCTGTGTCAGTGTTGTGAACAACATACAGAATGGGCTGTGTGGGTGAGGTGTGTGACATATGTGCACAGTCTGATGGATGATACCAGCATTGTCACCGCTAGGTGAACATCCCTGTACCCATAAACTACTACTTAGGCTGTGGTCAACATTATGGACACTGTGTAAGGGATGGTGCTGTGCAGTGCACCCCCCGACTTGGTGATGTCTCCAGGCCCCTTAGGTAGTCATATGAGGTACCCATGTCATGTCAGGGTGCCATCCATGAGCACGGAGATTACTGGACAGGCATATACAGCACTGTGGTGACCAATATTGGATCACATACCACCTTTAAGGGGTAATGGCTATGCATGGATGTGCGATACCAGCCTTCACAATCCTCACTTCCACTATGCAGCATGCTGTCTACCTTGCAGAAAGACATTTGCTACACCATGATGATGGACATGCTACATGTCCATATCCTGATCTATAAGACATATGTCATGGACAGCCACCATCCTAATACTAGGATCGCCACAGGCTGGACAGATCCCTGTGCCATATATGTGACATACTCCCGCCATACCATGCAACCCTGTCCATCAAAGCTGCACACGTCATCCCAGTCATACATGGTGTGATGGCCACATGGTAGATGTACTATCAAATGACTGGATCAGTAATGTGGCACTGTTGCACCTTGCGGTGGCATAATGGCTGTCTGTTACAGCTTGGAAACTGTGCCCGCACATGCTATGGTTGATAACCATCCCTGCAAATGTCGTCTGACTAGCCATTGTCCCATGTCTATCACATGTGCAATACAGGCGATCCATGGCAGGATGTTGAACAGTTGTACAGTGCTGTGTAGATGTAGATGTATATGGCAAAACACATGCATGTGCAGGTGTCCATGCGTATGTGTGCATTGTCACTGCTCAAGTCCATTACGGCTGTGTCTGTGTTGATATGTGACATATACACAGCATCCAGGTCAACAGCAGTACAGTGGACACATCCAGGCATGTGCAGATAGGTAAGAACACAAGTGCAGGCAAATAGACATGCCCACAGCAAGACAGCATTTACATGGAGTATGAACACTGTAATGAGGTGACACACATATATGGTGATGATATCCAATGCATAATGGGTGTGACATGTGTGTGACACAAACACATCAGTCGTGTCAGTGTCATGATGCTTTGCAAAGATAACTGTGCAGATGTAGTAGATGTCATAGAAATGTATGTGCAGCAGTATCTCTGTACATCTCTGAAACTGTGACCTGTCACCATCATTATGTCTTACAGATAATGCCCCGTACACGCCTCCCAGCATACAGCCACCAGGAGGATGATGTCCTCATCCCACAGCTCCATGACAACTATGACTTGTTGTTCAGCCATGTGCCTTAGCATGCCCAGCAGCGGGATGACCTGTGGCAGGATCTACGCAGGAGGGTGAACGATGTGGGTGGCCATAACCGCACCTACCAGCAGGTGCGCAGACACTGCACGGACTTGATACGACATGCAAAACAGCGTGCCACTGCAATCGCCAGGGAACAAGGTGGAACAGGTGGTGGGCCACCAACCCAGCCCCCACTCACACACACCGAGGAGCTACTGGCCAGTCTGGGGACACCCAGGGAGCAGCATCCAGAAACACTAGCTGCCATCATGGAGGTGGGTGCCTCCCAACCAATGAGCCTGGAGTTGCCTGGTAAGTCAATACTGCACATATGGCTATTATATCCCATGTTGTTGCATGTGTCACTGTACATTATGTAAAGTAACAACATATGCAAGGTATGTGGACACACATGCTGCATACTACAGTATGCTACTTTGTGTAAGCACACATGTGCATACTATATGCTATTACACAGGTGAATGTGTTCACATGCACAGTGCAACCTGTGGCTGTCATACAGTCATGGATAATGTTCATACTGGTGTGTCACCCCCTATACAGGTACCTCTGGCGTGCCGCACAGACATGAGTCCATTGCAGGTGAGACTGTCATCAGTATCAGGCATGTTACAGTGTAGATCTATTTGCCATGTGGCCAGTTAACACCTGCACACCTGATGTTTGTTCCAGTCATGATATGCAGGTCGCATCATCCATCATTCACACAGGCCACCCATGTGCAATATATACAAACATAATGATACACCGACTTGAAACCACAGTACTTGTCATTGCGACATGTGTGGTCAGCTGTGCATACAACGGTGGAGGTGTTCTACAATGGAGGCATATGTAGTATGCATTGGAACAACATGTGTGGTACTCACACAGTACCACACAGTGAGCTGTGATATGGGCAGCCCACAGGTGTCACCATTGTGTCATATGTCCCTGCATTGGGTACACACATTGTGATGTGCTACCTGACATGTCCCAGACATGTAGTGTTCTGTCTGCAATATTGTCACACTATCGCATGACCTATACCCCACATACCAAACATACAACCCATTGTCTGCATAGCCCTGTGGATTGTGACATATCTGACATCTATGGGTGTATGTCATATGGTACAACACAGACATGTGAGATAGATGGCCATCACACACAATTGGCCAACACATGTGCACACATGGCCATGGGGGATGGCCAGAGACATGTAGCCACACAGTACATGGGATGTGTATACACCCTGTTGCACATTGTCCACACATGGTCCAATTATAGCCTTAGTTGACCGATTATACAGTTGATGTGGTACACTGTACAACCTAAAAGCCTGTGCACAGCTACTGGAGGTGTCACTGAAGTCTACCATATACGATCTGTTGAACATCACGACTGTGTTGCAGTTATGGCTATGCAATGTGTACATATTATGCATTCTACAGCAACATAGATGCCTCATGATGCCATGCAATGGCACAGTGTCTGTACTTCACACTGTATAACAATGTAGATGGCTCACATTACCCTCCCATGCCCATGCACATTTGCTAAACATGCATTCTATCTGTAGGGCATACACACAACGCTGCAATGTGAAGCCCATTATGATGCTGTACATGTGTCAGGACACCATTGTGTCAGACATGTATGCATGTTAATGCACATGTCAGCAGATTACATGGCAAGGTCACGTCAGCCATGTGTACTGTTATCCTGTTCTGGGCCGCATGGTGTATCACGGGGATGCATGCATACTACCATGATTGTGTGAACTGCATGGCTACTGATATGACACCTGCTTGCTGTACTGTGCACCCCAGGGAGGTATGCTTACTAACACTATTAATGTCTGAGCTGCATGCCCTCTGCTGTATCGCAGGCATGCTGCATGCCATCTGACAAATCACATGCATGGTGTGTCTGTGTGTGTCTGTGTTTGTGTGTGTGTGTGTCTGTGTTTGTGTGTCTGTGTTTGTGTGTGTGTGTGTCTGTGTGTGTGTGTGTCTGTGTTTGTGTGTGTGTCTGTGTTTGTGTGTGTGTGTGTCTGTGTGTGTGTGTGTGTGTGTGTGTGTGTGTGTCTGTGTCTGTGTGTGCATGCGTGTGTGTGTGTGTGTGTGTGTGTGTGTGTGTGTGTGTGTGTGTGTGTGTGTGTGTGTGTGTGTGTGTGTGTGTGTGTGTGTGTGTGTGTGTGTGTGTCTATTGTACTTTACAGTATTTCTTTGCATTCACAGGTGATGTAGGTGCGTTACCCTCCTGCGGTCCATCTGATTTTAGTGTCCCCACAGATACTAGCGGTGATGAACATATGCATGAGGTACAGGCAGGGTTGTCAGGGGCTGAATCTGTGCCAATGGTTACCATCCCAGCTATGTCCCCCTCTTCCCTGCCCACAGTTCTGCTGCCAACACATACCGCATCACCAGTGGCCATAGAGGAAGGACAGTCAGCGTCTGTTAGCGTGGAACAGGATCATGTGGTGGCTACAGAAGGTGTGTCTACACACCATGGTGTCAGTGTAATGACTGCAGATGTGCCACACAGGCATGTGGCCGGTGCTGCTCGTAGGAGGACCTCTGGCAGACATGCACCTGCAGGACAGAGCGCAGCAGCTGGTATCACCAGGCACATGTTCCAGACTGTAATGGCGGCACAGGCACGTGCTGAACAGCAGAACAGAGAAGGGCAGAGGCTGCAGAGGGCTGCTATCCATACCCTAAATGACAACATCCAGGCATTGGCAAATGCTCAACAGCAGATTGCTGATGTTCTGGATAGGCGATTAGGTGAAATGGTCAGAATCCTTGACCAAGGCATGGCAATCCGCGAGCGGGAGCTGTCTGTGCTGGAACATCTGGTAGGAGTGAGGCATAGGCCACGTGGACGTAGGCCAGCAACACCACCTAGTGTAGGTCGACGTGAGCGTGCCACCTCACATGCCCGCTCCCATAGTGCCTTTAGCAGTAGCAGTGCAGCTGGTGCTGTGCTGTCAACACCAGGACACAGCAGGCCACATAGACGTGGCCCTGGACGTTCTCAGCAGGGACATGGTTCCAGCGGACATGTGTCATTGGACAGTAGCCACTCTGTACCTCCACCTGGTAGTGCCCGTGCAACCCCAGGCAGGCACAGGTCACGTGGCCGTGGACGGACACAGTGAGCTGTACAACCTGCTCTGTACAATCTGGGGCTGTCAATTATACCCTGTGTAGGCCTCACAAATGGCAGAACTGTGTACACACATACACGCACACAGCAAACACAACTGTAGGGCTCCACAACATCCACATGCATTCTGAACAGACATGTCCAATCAACTCACCGGCTCTTACACACACACATGATGTTATCCATTGGTGCAGCCTATGCCCCTGGCAAACATCTCACCCTGTGCAGATGATGAAGCCTGTGCTGCATCCCTGTCATCCACACCATCGGTGCAAGTTTATGCACAAATATTCTGATGCACAGGGTGAAAAGAATAGTGAGAGGTGTATGTAATATTACCTGTGTATGCATAGTGAGGGATGTGTATGTTGCAGTGGTTGTGTGAGAATACTGAGAGATGTGTATGTGACATAGGTCGTGTACTGTCGACATGCACTGGTCATACCATGTAGTGCAGGAGCAGCGTGCATTGTGATGTGTTCACAGTATGTGTATCGGTTACATCTGTAGCACCATGTTGGTTGTGATACCCTGGTTCCCTCCTATGGTGTACTTGCATGTGCCTACAGGTAGCAGTGTTTGCAGTCCCCCACGTGTAACTGTGGATTACTCACAGGCACGTCTGGCAATATCAGCATGCTACATGTACCCTCAACCTGACTGTTGGAAACACCAACATGACACAGATGTCCGCACATATACTGCACCTGACGCATGTGGTCAGTGCCACAGGCTACACTGGACAGAGATGTGACATACATAGCAGGACACATTACAGGTATGGTGACATGGTGCAGGGGTTGTACACAGCGGTCTGGCCAATGATGATGTGAGATGTCACTTGGTAGCTGGAGGCCACACTGTGCAGCAGTAGGACCCTGTAACAGTACGGGAACATGGCCACATTCACAGGGTGTATACCACTATAACGCACACCCCATAGTGTGCAAGTGGGGACCCGTGCCTATGTGGTCATCACCCTCACAGTACTATGCACCCACACGACATGTCACAGAGAAGGAACATGCACAGGTAGCCAGTATGGCTGGGACCTATGGCATCAACAGGGTAGTGCACTGCATCACCATTACAGGTTAGTCACCACGTGGGGTTAGTGATCATTTCTCACCGTATATTAGCATACACCCTCACACCAAGCACCAGACACACATACAGACACACACACACTGTGGTGACCACACATGTGTATATAGACAGCCAACGTGTGTGATACACCACACCGGCCGACATCATGCTTCCCACACTGACGTATGTACAGATCTCTACAATGGTGTACAGGGATGTGTAACAACTGGTACATATTCCCCGCGATATGTGGCATCTCTGGTCACACATTCGGACACACATGGCAGTGCTGGGAATGATACACCTGCCATATGATGACACGTTTGATAGGCATGCAGCGGTATTGATTGCATTATGTGTACCAACACTATATCTGGCAAATTTGCTGCTATATGCACACGGGAGGTTGTATGTGTTACAGGTGCCATGTGACATATAGTTGGTAACACCTGACCGCTGTGTATGCATTATGTCAGCACCGTCACGTAACAGCGACATAGCGTACTGTTTGCACATGGCATGATAGGATGGTGTGTGACACAACTGTGAGCCACGCCCTGCACACATACATCTACACAGGTGGTTCACCACGTCATGTACACACATCCCTCCATACGTGCTGTTTGCATGTCACCGTATACAGGTGTCAATGATGGGTCTGCATTGTGACTGCATGTCGTAGGTAGGTGCAACTATGTTACGGACATCGGCCACTGCACATGCATGATTGCTGCATGCACAGTACAGATGTCACATGTGTCTCCTGTTGCCATGTTTGTATGCATTGCTATTGTTGGACATGTGTGTTGACATACATAACACATGGACTGTGGTATGATATCACGGGTGTCACAGGTGACCAGTACAAGGGTATGTGTCCCGGTCAACATTGCTACCCCCTGTAGTGTGAGCATTCAACAGACATGGGCCCACCTTCCATTCGCGTGTGTAGCATTGATTAGGCCACTGTTATGAACGAGGTACATCAAAGGCTATGTATGTATGTGTTGTGTGTGCAGTCCATGCACACATCAACACAATCACATGTATGACATATCCAAATGTGTGTTCATTGGTGTACAGCAACAGTCAGGTGTCACAGCTGTGTAAGGGCCGTGGTATGTCTTGTGCCAACCTGTTCATGTATACTGGTATCATTGCAATGCATAACACCTGTTGGATCCCCGTTGGTACATGTGTACTCTGCACAGCTGGTGTACACCTCTGTACAGCCCAGTGGTCATGTGTCACATGGTGTTGTGGTACTGTAAGGCTGTGTAGTGCTGCACCGACGACATGGTGCTGACTTGACAGCTACAGTGTACACTGCAGTGTGTACGTGTGTGACCTGCACCTGTGACAGCTGTGATGGCAGCTGTGTGTGTACAGGTCACTGCATGTGTGACCGCCCTGTGCGTGAGGACAGTTACACCTTACTGTGCCCTTCTGTACTGTGCCCTTCTGTGTGTACACTCCATCTGCATGCACGACAGGCCTTTGCAACAGCTAAGTGTGTGAGCATGCCCAGTATGCTGTTGTGTAGATGGACACACAGTACAGTCCATGTACACAGTTGTGTAGATGGACACACGGTACAGTCCAATCTGAGACCTTCCATGTTTACACTCCATCTGCATGCAAGACGGCCCTTTGCAACAGCTAAGTGTGTGAGCATGCCCAGTATGCTGTTGTGTAGATGGACACACAGTACAGTCCATGTACGCAGTTGTGTAGATGGACACACGGTATATTCCACACTGCGCCCTTCCGTGATTAGACTCCATGTGCATGCAAGATGGCCCTTTGCAACTGCTAAGTGTGTGAGCATGCCCAGTACACCGTTGTGTAGATGGACACACAGTACATTCCACACTGCGCCCTTCCGTGATTAGACTCCGTGTGCATGCAGGATGGCCCTTTGCAACTGCTAAGTGTGTGAGCATGCCCAGTACGCCGTTGTGTAGATGGACACACAGTACATTCCAAACTGCGCCCTTCCATGATTACAATCCGTGTGCATGCAAGATGGCCCTTTGCAACTGCTAAGTGTGTGAGCATGCCCAGTACGCTGTTGTGTAGATGGACACACAGTACATTCCAAACAGACGTGTGATACTAAGCGTGTGGGCATGGCCATTGACATTCTGTATAGCCATGGTGGTCATCCAGGCAACAGATGTCCATTTTCAATGTCACGATGGATGCCTACATTGAACACACTGGTTGCTGTCTCGAAGGGTGTACTGTCTGTGGCGCATCCCGTATCTATTTAGTGTTGTAGTGCTCCATAGATATTTAGTTGTCCCGATGACAGCACTGCCGTGTGTTTGTCTACGTCTACCTTGGGACAGTAATATGCTTTCAGACTGCTCACTCTCTAAACATTCCCTATTTGCATCTTTGCCTTTGCGGATGATGTCACCCACCTACAAGTATGCCTCTGGGAGTGCTGTGTTCAGTAATCTCGGTAGCGCGTTCTGTAGATGCGTAATGCTGTAGTGTGATAAGGTAGTTAGGTGTATGTTCAACTCTCGGCCCTGCCAAGTGTGTGTGTGTGTGTGTTTCCAGCTGCCTGGGGACACAGTAATGCTTTTAGATGCCTCACAACACATACATTCCCTATCGGCATCTTTGCCTTTGCGGATGATGTCACCCACCTAGAAGTATGCCTCTGGGAGTGCTGTGTTCAGTAATCTCAGTAGCGCGTTCTGTAAATGCGTAATGCTGTAGTGTGATAAGGTAGTTAGGTGTATGTTCAACTCCCGGCCCTGCCAAGTATGTGTGTGTGTTTCCAACTGCCTGGAGACACAGTAATGCTTTTAGATGCCTCACAACACATACATTCCCTATTGGCGTCTTTGCCTTTGCGGATGATGTCACCCACCTAGAAGTATGCCTCTGGGAGTGCTATGTTCAGTAATCTCGGTAGTGCGTTCTGTAAATGCGTCATGCTGTAGTGTGATAGGGTAGTTAGGTGTAAGTTCGATTCCCAGGCCTGCCAAGTGTGTGTGTGTGTGTGTGTGTGTGTGTGTGTGTGTGTGTGTGTGTGTGTGTGTGTGTGTGTGTGTGTGTGTGTGCATGTTCCCGTCCGCCTGGGGACTCAGGTTATGCTTTTAGACGCTTCGCACCACAGATATATCCTGCTGACGTCTTTGCCTTTGCGGATGTTGACACGCACCTAGAAGAATGCCTGTGGGTCTGCTGTGTTTAGTAATCTCAGTAGCGCATTCTGTAAATGCGTCATGCTGTAGTGTGATAGGGTAGTTAGGTGTAAGTTCAATTCCCAGCCCTGCCGTGTGTGTGTGCATGCCCCCATCTGCCTGGGGACTCAGGTTATGCTTTTAGACGCTTCGCACCACAGATATATCCTGCTGACATCTTTGCCTTTGCGGATGTTGACATGCACCTAGAAGAATGCCTGTGGGTCTGCTGTGTTTAGTAATCTTGGTAGCACATTCTGTAAATGCTTCATGCTGTAGTGTGATAGGGTAGTTAGGTGTAAGTTCGATTCCCAGCCCTGCCAAGTGTGTGTGTGTGTGTGTGTGTGTGTGTGTGTGTGTGTGTGTGTGTGTGTGCATGCTCCCGTTCGCCTGGGGACTCAGGTTATGATTTTAGACGCTTTGCACCACAGATATATCCTGCTGACGTCTTTGCCTTTGCGGATGTTGACATGCACCTAGAAGAATGCCTGTGTGTGTGCTGTATTTAGTAATTTCGGTAGCGCGTTCTGTAAATGCGTCATGCTGTAGTGTGATAGGGTAGTTAGGTGTAAGTTTGATTCCCAGGCCTGCCAAGTGTGTGTGTATGTGTGTGTGTGTGCGTGCTTGCATGCTCCCGTCCGCCTGGAGACTCAGCTTATGCTTTTAGATGCTTCGCACCACAGATATATCCTGCTGACGTCTTTGCCTTTGCGGATGTTGACACGCACCTAGAAGAATGCCTGTGGGTCTGCTGTGTTTAGTAATCTCGGTAGCGCATTCTGTAAATGCGTCATGCTGTAGTGTGATAGGGTAGTTATGTGTAAGTTCGATTACCAGCCCTGCCAAGTGTGTGTGTGTGTTTCCAGCTGCATGACAACAGTACATTGCTTTTACAGTATTCACTCACCATAACATCTGTGCGGCGTCTTTGCCTTTGATGCCGCTCTACAGGCTAGACGTATGCCTGTATGATTTCCATGATCTACTACTCACGGTTGCACGTTCTGTCACTGCGTAAAGCTGTTGTGTGGTACAGTGGTTACGTTCGTGTTCTGCTCACAACCCTGCCACGTGTGTGTGTGTGTCTGTATCTCTCCTCTCTCTCTCTCTCTCTATATATATATATATATATATATATATATATATATATATATATTTTTTTTTTTCTGCCCATAACTCTGCTCTTGCATGGACAGCTGACTGTTTCATGTATCGCATATTTGCATAGCTTTCACATACCAATGGGGTATGTTGCAAATCCCAACATTGTCCATGCAACGGTGTTACATGCCCTTACAGGCGTTTGCTGTATATCTTGGCAGACATCTATCCTTGCTGTACTCTCACTGTACTCGTACACGCTGGAGGCTTCATGTATCATGGCCTAGTTTTGCTGTGTGTATGTCTATTTGTGCTGTGTGCATGGCAGTGGGAATGTCCCACTATCATCATTTATAAAGGTGACACCCTATAGGTACTTCATGTAGACTGCTGTGTCATTTGACATGTCAGCACATACCTGCGGACAGTACTGAACGTCCTACTGCAGCGCTTTTCATACCTTCTGCGTTATCTTGCAGTCGATAATGCTGTTTCCTCACACATGTATCTGTTTCTGATCATACCACTCCACCTCCTAGAGCAAACATCTGGACAAAGCCTTAACTGATAGTGGGACACATAGGGGCAGTATTGACATGTTGCTCTTACAAACGTAGATAGTTGACACAATAATAGGTTTGGCATTAGTATGACTTTTCTGACAGATTTGGTGTCTTAAACTCACATGTTTGTCATTATTTCATGACTTCAGTTATCAGGAATGTGCCAGAATGGTACTGATGTTACGTGGAACACACCAAACATATGAGGCAGAACTCTGCACATTCTGCGTAAATCTGTACAGTTGCGGAGTATGTGTCTGATACAAGATATCAACTTTCTGACACCAATACATGCACTGTATGGCGGCATCACAGGCCACATGCCATTACATTTATATTGCAGGACACACCCACCCAGAGGGTTGTATTCCTCACACAGGCCAACAGCTGCTTATCCACACTAATTAGTCTATCATGTACCATATGTGTACGCCGGTATTTGCGCTTTCCGTCAGTGGCAGAGCTCACGGTCGAGTATGGGGGACTGGACATTGTAACGGTGACACTGCATGACACCCTGAGGGACACATTTCTTTTGAGTCTATTAACCTTCCACATTGACTTTCACAGGGCATACGTTGTCATTCACATTTGTCGGAGTAAATGCGTATGACTTGTACATGTTTTGTCATTTGTCCTGATGTCTTTCTTCTCACCTGTCCACCTAATATCACTAGTTCTGTACATGTATTTTGGACAGGTTACCTTCATACCCCTAACCTGTACACATTATGGGTAGACGCCCTGATGTTTGACCTTTGCCCTTGTTACATTTGTCATAGTAATGTGCCTTTCTGGTAAATTGCTGGCAAGGCATTACGAACTGTGCGGTTAGATAATAGTGACTGTCATTTCTATTACATGATTAGTAACACTCATAACATTCATATTCCTGGCTACACCAGTATTCTATCAACGTTCTGACTTTGTCTGGGGTATATCTAATATAGTCCCTATTTGTATTTCATGTACTATGCCTTAGTGCAGCTGTCTTATTCTGACAGTTTGCCAGTTATGGTTACCATCTTGGTCGTACGCATGTCCATCCATGATAATCGCCTACATGACACTGATATAGGGCCCTACATATTCCCACAATGGTTTACGCAATATACAGTGGATGGTTTGCCCCATTATTGAGAATATAGGCGTGTGCTATACCCACATCACTCCCACGGGGCGGGCCTACTAAATCTCTGCCAAACAACACCTAGGCCCATTTCTGCATACCCATGATTCCCATACCTGACACCCCTCCACAGTACCCATTACACATGTTTAATGTGAGCGGTACTGAAGTTTGGTGACACTTATATGCACTCCCCACTCTCCGGATATCAGTTCGTACGTCATACATTCTATCGACACATGTGTCATTACCCTTGCACCTGCTACTGTTGCATGTACAGCTATATCGTATTTGCTGAGGTCACTTATTTTGCGTCAATGACGGTTGACACTACGTATGGATCAATTTTTGGGGTCCTGCAATGGACACCTATATGCATGTTTAAAGTGTAGAACTTGCTGGACTGTCACTTTCTGGCCAATGGTTTGGAAGGCAGCGGTTTATTCACCTTTCCTGCATGTCTGTTTGTCTACCCATATTAGCTATGCCGTGGCCTATTTATGTACATATGTCATATCTACGGGACATATGTTTGTTGTGTATACATATATACATGTACAGTCCTCATTTCATAATTTGCTTTGGTTTACGTCTGTGGATTATGTGTATACACATATATCTATATCCATACCATACCTTTCCACTGTACAGATTGTCGCAGAGTGTACAGCTGATTGCCGCTTTATCTTCGGTGTGTTTTTCATAAACTTGTGTCTATCTGGCAATGTAGTGGCATTTCATTTAAGACTTACTTTGGAAAATACTGGCAAGCAGTTCAGGTTATGACTGCATACCCTTCAGAGAATCCATGCTACTGACACACCCGTTATTCTATCCACTTTCTATGTTTGTTCTGGCACATATCTGGGGTTTGTCCCTATTTGTACCGGTAGTTTGCATGCCTTTGTCCGGTTTCATACTTTATGGGGTTAACAGGTTTGAGCCATGTATATCTAACATGGGGGAAACAGCATTCATTTACTATGCTGTGAGCGGATCACACACGCACAGGCGCACTTGCATTTCCTTATTGTGGGTTATGCGCAGGCGCACATGCATATCCTTATTGTGGGTTACATATGTTTACTAAGTCTTTGTGCTTATGTGGGCTTTATTACTTGTGACAGTACCAGTAAAAGATCTGTAATCCGGTTAACGGACATATGCGAAACACACGTTCACCTTTACATATTTAAATGTCTGTACAGCACAGACGCATTCATTACACTTTAACATTATATGTGCTGTAGTCGTAGTTGAACCGGGACTGCATTCACGTTGGCCGGATGCTGTAACCACTATACTTTTGGTGTTCTGACTCATTTATATGCATACCCATAGTACATAGCTACATTAACATATGCCTCACTGCTTCACTTACGACACAGGCATCCATTCTCCTGCTGGGAAAAATGCGGTACTACATATTACACATTCCCTATTCCCTACTGCTCTGGACCCAAGCTGCATATTTAATCACTGCAGGGATATTCAGAACCCCAAGGCTTATAGTCCTGACACATACAAGTCTTTAATTGTCAGGGTGTTCATGTGGTGATCTGGGTTTAGGCTTGTCCGCCTGGTGAACGGAACTGCCCTGACTGTGTTCAAATGTCAGACAAAGCACATGGACAGAGTTTGTCCATTTTAAACATTTTATCTGTGTTTACAGACACAGGTGTTTGGGCACCTGTCAGCAGCTTATAATGTTGGCAATACATAATATGGGTGGGGGTGGTTACACTACATAATCCACGGTGAGTGGTGTTCCCATTCACATTATTTTACCTGTGTTTACAGACACAGGTGTTTGGGCACCTGTCAGCAGCTTATAATGTTGGCAATACATAATATGGGTGGGGGTGGTTACAATACATAATCCACGGTAAGTGGTGTTCCCATTCACATTTGACTATTTCCTGTATTCATTCATACGAGGATTATTATTTTGGACATGAATTAACTATGAATTAACTACAGGTATGCAGTAGTACAGTAAACATATGTGAAGGTTTGTTACAGTAAAAATGTACAGACCTCTGTAATACTTGGGTACTACCCCACATCCTTCACAACATTTCATGCTAATGTACATACTATTATTCTGTGAACTTTCGAAGTTTGTGTGAGCAGTATTTACATCTTTCCCTATTTGTCCACCCATCATTTTAGGCTTTGTCCAGATTTTGTTGCTGTAATAGGTTGAGAGGTGGTGTCGGTTTGTGATTGAGTTGAATATATACTGTCGATAATTCAGTGGGGAGTAGGGTTACCACCTGTTCCTCTTTGCGAGGGGAAGTCCCACTTTGGACAGTTGTGTCCTGCGATGAAACCTAAGACATGGCAGATGTCCTGTGATTTTAAGACAAAAGTATATTTCTTATTTTCTTTAATAGTTGCATGATACAGGTATTTTGTATCTGAAACACAAAACTATTATTTGGGATAGCATAAGCAATTCAAATGCTATGAAATAAGCTTTTATCTTGGCAAACAAGTGTAATTCTGTCCTTTGCACTGGCCGGGAGTATGTTTTATCCTGCAAATTCTCACATTTCTACAAAAGATGTCCCACCTTGGGCATCTGAACAGGTGGCAACCCTAGTGGGGAGACCTGCATGGTGGACAGGTGTTCCATCCTGCGTAGTATGTTTTGCAAGTCTGTCTAGAAACTGAATGGTACCATGACTACACATACATGTTTTGTCCAGATGTGTACAGTACTAGACACCGTGGCGTGTAAACAACTCTGATGTTTCAACAGGTTACTTATCCCACGCGGGATGTACGCACATTTTGCCAAAACATGAACGTGCGGGCATTTGGATTTACGTAACTGTGATGGGATGCTTACAAATGTGGGATACATATTTGCAATCCTGACACTGCCTAGGACGATACTTCCTACTACATATGGGGAATACTCGCTATGTGTAGGTGTATGGCTGCGCAAGGCTGGTAGCTGGATTTGGTGGACATTCGGACATGAGTACGGGTTATGTGCTATACAGGGGATGTTTGGTATTGCATTTGCATGCATGGGTTCTGCATTTGGATGTCCCGGTTCCGCATATAACATCCTATGTGTATGTGCTGGTTACGTTCCTGTTCATGTGTATAGCACATTTTAATATTCATATGTTTGTGTGAGTTTGGTATACAATATGGACTGTTAGGTTTCTTTACGGTTGTTATATGGCCACAACTGCCCAGCTGTGTACTATCACTACCACTGTGGGACTGCTGGTGACCCTGCCCATTGGGCTAGACGTGTGTATTGGTGGCGCGCTGACATGATGCGCTTCACTTCCACTGGGTATAACTACTTACAGTGCAGTACATTACGGACACACGATTTTAAATATCATTTGTTCCATGGACGGAAACTCATATTGTGTTGCATGCATTTCTGTTTGGTTCTCAATTTTGTGTGGCCGGGAACTGTCTTGCATGCTTTGCATACATTTCATTATCCATGGACACTGATAGGTGCGATTACTATTGCAGGCAGACTATAATATTCAGCAGTTTAGGTTGCTCATCGACAGCCGACATTGACACGCCTCCAGGCGCAGCTTAGTAATGCCCCATGAACTCGCGCACGTGTCCTATGCACGTGGATGTGGTGGCAGCACACCTTCATTAATATGCATATGGCACTACTACACCATATATACGCTGCACAGCCGGCGCAGGCCTTACACAGGCCTTGCGCCGAGCTTCATGAATCCGGGGGAAAATCTTTTCTGATCTCCTCCTAACTTGCCACACCTCATTTCCTCACTGCTTACCTCAGCTTTTCTGTACTACTGAAATACTCCCTATCAGGAACTACTATCCTACAAACTATTTCTCATGCTATGAAATATCTCCCAAATAGCATTATTTTGCAGATTCCATTCCTTCATTTTTATGCTTTGTACTACCAATAAGGAACTCAAAGTTTTGCTGTCTACATACCAAGCTTGCTCAAATCAAACTAAGGTATGAAAAATCTCCTTGATTGTATATATGCCACTGTATAGAAATTTTCCGTCATTCGTATATTATGTGTTGTCATATAAAGACATGGAGCTCTGATTGTATATATGCCTCTGTACAGAATTTTTTTTTGTCATTTGTTGTATTTATACCATTATGTTATGGAGCTTTTCTTCCTAGGCCTCTGCTGTAAATGGATCTTGTTTCAGTCTGACTTTCCTGGTAAACAAATGTAAAATAAATAAATAAATAAAATTAAAAAATCTGCGATCATAGGACTGCATACGTACCTGCTGACCTCACCAGATCCAAACATAGTGAAAGTTTTAAAGAAGGAGAACAAGTCTAAGATGACTTCCTTGCTTAGTTTAGCAGAAGCATATCGGTGTCAAGTAGGAATGAAAATCAAACCAAAAGAAGATAAAAATCAGACAGCACCTGAATGTGCCATAAAACAAAAGAAAGAATATTAGGATTAGTATTAGGGGAGGATCAGATGAGAAGGCAGGAAATGTGGAAAAGGCAAAAATATAGTTTAAATTACAAAAACCTCCTCAAACAACCGTATGTCGATCAGGGTCTGATGCAGGAATGGTTAAGGAGAGGTGAATTTAAACCAAAAGATGAAAGGTTAAAATTGGCAGCCGGGGATAGTGGACTACGTACACATTGGTTTATAAACTCCATTGAACATGTGGGAGAAACAGACAAATGCAGTTCTGTAAACCAAAACTGGAAACAATTGCACATGTCATTGCTGGGTGTGATATACTAATGTTAGGGGGCCTGTATACCAAAAGGCATAATAATGTGGCAAGGCTGTTGTACTGGGGATTGTGCAAACACTATAACAATGAAGTAGCTGAGAAGCATTGGAAACATGTGCCACAAAGCATTATAGAGAATGATGAAGTTTATATCACATGGGATTACCCATTACCCAGAGTTAAAAAAATATATTTGAGAAAACCAGATATATTAGTCCATGAAGAGAAGACAAAAGTAACATTGATAATTGAAATTGCTACACCCAGTGATTAATGATTACAGTGAGACACAAAGTCAGAACATACCAGGATTTGCAGGCAAAAATGATTGCAAAGTGGAATAAGGATATCCAGACACTTCCAGTAGTATTAGGAGCAATGGGCCTCATAAAAAAAAGAATTTGCAGTCGTATTTAAATAAGCTACTGATACATGTAACTCTATATGAATTGCAGAAGGAGTCAGGTCTGGTTACATTGCAGGTGCTGCAGACAGAATTTCTGGCCAGCATCAAAGACTGAAACAATACTAATTTCATGAACTTTAATCATTCTTTGACTTATGAATGGGATCCTTTCCCATCATGGTATTAAAAACTCAAAAGACTGGAGAAATTATATGGGCAGTTATCCTTTTAGCAAATTACAAACGTTTACTAGTATCATACATCATGAATCATTTCTTCAGAAATGCTCAGTATTCTGCAACAATTTATTTCCAGAAAGAATTATTTCTTCCCTAGAGCAATTATGATGTTAAATGACCTGTCCTTTTAATCCTTGACTTACTCTTTGGTATATCACAGAATTTTAAAGCACTGCAAATATTGTATATATACATCGCTGTCAGGTATACATGTCATGTCCCTTCTACGGCATAGAAATATATGCTGTCATATTGCTTTCTTTTCTTCTGATAATAACAAGTCACTCTAAATCATGCATACTTTTACTTGATGAAATCATTAGTATAAACTACAGGTTGTACTGGGCCACAAAGAGGATTGTCTAACCTTTGGTATGCCAAACAAAAGGAGTTAATGTATATACTTATGTTGTTTCTTTCTAGTCATTCTCCTTGATTACAAAAAAAAACTAGGTTGATTTGCATTGGTCTTTTGAATGCTGACTTGTTTTATTACTTTTAAGATAGAAGACTACAATGTTCAGCAATCACTACTCAAGTAATATTCCTCCAAGGGGATCAAAACAGTGTGTTTAACTGCACTTTGACACTTTCTCTATTATTACATTTCCTCCAGGTTATGCACGCTGTGACTTGTTGAAAGCATTTAAACATATCTCTGTAATTATACTGAAACTCATAGGCAGTTGTCTAACCTTAGCTTTCTCATCGCAGAACTAATAAATAAACTAATATACATAACATACACTGGGCCATTATTTCTTTAATATAAAGTGCAACTGTTCTGCGACTTATGAAACATTAGTAGATTAAGCTGCCTGTTTTTATTGATTACATTATTTTTCCTAGAATTACAGTGCTGTATTTCATGTAATCAGGCTACTTAACAACATTACACAAAAGTAATGTGCCCATTCTTACTTTTTACTGCGTTCTGTGTTGTTTGGCACTAAAGTCATGTAAGCAGTGGAACACATTAATAAATAATAATGCAATTATCATAGTCTGGAAATGTACCTGCAGCCCTTTCATGTGATTGCTCATCAGCTGTTTCAGCTATGCAGTCAACTGTTTCTGTCTGCTATATTCTGGAGCACTTATACCTTAATTAATTCTAGTACACTTGTGTAAATAACAATGCAAGAGTATGGAAGGCTGCTGAAAATGTGTTTGTTCTTATTTATTTCACCCCAGTTTGGAGTTTTATAAAGGGCTCCTACACTTAGTTAGTTTAGAAACTTGACCCTAGAGACAAGAGGTCATGAAAGACATCTTAATTTATTATAACTTTTTTATTCCTTTAGGTATCTGAACGTTATTTATGCTTTAAAAGGGGAGAATATCTCCAAAAACATTGCTCAGGCTAGTGTTCTTTTTTTTTTCAGATAAATTTTATTTAAGTTACAGCAGAAAGCTAACAATTATTAGCAGATAAACCAGTACACAAAGAGATTGCATTATAAAGACAGCAGATATTTACATGGTAAACAATACATTTTAGGTTCATAGGTTCATAGGTAAGTACTAGGCTATCTGCCCATGGGCATTTATAAGCCTAGCCACAGAGTGATGGCTTTTGCCTCCCCATTAGATTAGTAACCTGGGCCTCTGTCAATAGGGCTCCTGAAGTGATCCCAGGGTAGAACTTACGATTACCCATCCACTCATCAAGATTTCTCTTGAAGAGGGTCAGAGAGGAGCTCTGTCGGATATGGATTGGGATTCTATTCCAGAGTGAGGGGAGTCGCTGGGACAGGAATCTATCCCTCCAGCATGTCCTGTTTATTGTTGTACATAGGTTCAAGTTGCTAGAATGAGTGATTCTGAGGGATCTCATTTTTTTGAGGTGAAGCATGTCCATTAGTTCAGGGTGTGACATGGCCCTATAGATTAGGCATAGGTCACCTCTGAGCAGACGGTAAGCGACTGAGAAGAGCTGGAGCTTTTTTAGTCGTGCTTCATAGGGTAATTGTTTAAGGCCCTTAATCCTCTTAGTGAGGTACTTCTGTGGTCTTTCTAGTTGCTGCAGGTGTCTAGTGAGGTACATCCCAAATGGGGCATTGTACTCTATTATGGGCCTAATGAGTGAGGAGTAAAGGGGCACAATCACATCCTTGGATTTGGATGAGAAACCCTTTGTGATC